>NC_043023.1:659266-691766 GCF_006345805.1 Octopus sinensis
AACAAGCTCGTCGTATATGTGTATGTGTGTGTGTTTGTCCCCCCCAACATCGCTGACAACCGATGCTGGTGTGTTTACGTCCCCATAACTTAGCGGTTGGCAAAAGAGACCAATAGAATAAGTACTAGGCTTACAAAGAATAAGTCCTGGGGTTGATTTGCTCGACTAAAGGTGGTGCTCCAGTATGGCTGCAGTCAAATGACTGAAACAAGTAAAGGAATAAAGACTTCGAAGTCAGCATCAACAACATTTTTGTATAAAAATAAATAAATATATATATATATTTAAGTCAGAATATATGGATTTGAGTGCTCCAGTAGTACTCATAAAAAAGCTCCTTAATGTATCGTTGTGCACACCATGATACAAGAGAAAAGGATAACAAGTGTATATAGTCATAAATGACAGAAATATTTAGATGAACATTTATTTAACAATAACAAAAATCCTAATGTAACAACAGTGCTGAGTTGTCAAACATTTAAACCAAATTTTCTCAAAACAACGTGTCCGACTGTCCCATAGGCCTCCCCTTTGAGAAACACTGATTTAACCTAAATTTGAGACACCAGCAAAAGAAGAAATAAAGATAGACTTTATTTCTATTCCAAAGGAAAGCGATTTTATTCACACAAATATGCAACCGAAGAGTTTAAAGTATCAGTAATGATAAGGCTTTTGACTGGGAGAAGGGCTTTATCGATTGCATTCTCACCTGGAATCGATTTTTGTAATTTTTTCAAGATTTATACACGCCCTGATACTGTCGGTGTCTACATATCAAATTTGAGTGCAATCGGATGGAGGATGCCCGAGATCCTAGAAAACAGACACACAGACAGACAGGACGGATTTTATATAATAGATATAAGAGTTCAGGGTTCAAGTTAATCAGGTATTTAAATCATAAAGCATGGGACAGGTTAATTTAAAGGAATTGTGTATATTATGAAAGCATAGGAACACATTCTTACATACTGATATATAGACGGATAATTATTCCAGTTGTGTATACAATCAACTGCAGCTGACTGAGTAGCTTATGAATCCCAAGGCTGTATTTAGGAATACAAACTGCATCAATTGTACAACACTAAATAGGCTTGGGATCCACACTAATAGCAGGTTCCAAATAACGTGAATAACGTATAAAAATAACAGCTGGATAATGGTTCATTCACCACAGCTGTTTCCAACGAATTTTTTTTAATGATTAACAAGGATGTTACATAATGTGAAAAGAAAAAAACCTTTTCATCAGGGGAATATAAGCAAATTATACATTTAAAACATTCCAAATGTCACCAGTTTGTGCTGCTTCATTATTCCCTGACTAGTAAAGCTGTAGTGAATGAACCATTATCCATCTGTTGTTTTGTATATATATATATATATATATATATATATATATATACATTACACATATATATATATATATATATATATACATTATACATACATACATACATATAATTAAATTTAATGTTTAACTGAGTGATTTTAGTATATTTAATGTTTATATAATTTAGTGATTTTTAGAATAATATTGATTATAATATCTTTAAATTCTTTCTATGTGATTTCATCATCATCATCATCATCGTTTAGCATCCATTTTCCATGCTA
Source organism: Octopus sinensis (assembly GCF_006345805.1). Taxonomy (NCBI): domain Eukaryota; kingdom Metazoa; phylum Mollusca; class Cephalopoda; order Octopoda; family Octopodidae; genus Octopus; species Octopus sinensis. The sequence goes on from NC_043023.1 coordinate 660,893, forward strand.
GCACGGGTTGGATGGTTCGACCGGGGTCTGGGAAGCCAGAAGGCTGCACCAGGCCCAGTCTGATCAGGCAATGTTTCTACGGCTGGATGCCCTTCCTAACGCCAACCACTCCGTGAGTGTAGTGGGTGCTTTTTACGTGCCAGGCAAGGCTAGCAAACAGTCACGATCGGATGGTGCTTTTTACATGCCACTGGCACAAATTTCTTTCACTATCAATTGAATTACTTAATAGAGGTTATTTCTCTTAATTATATATATACACACACAAACACACACACATATATATATATACAGAGGAGTCGAGTGTAATCCATAGGCAGGAAAGGTGCAGCTGAAGTGTAGAAAGTCCAGTAGAAGTTCCTGAGTGATGAGAGGAGATGGATCAACTGGTGTGACCACGTGACTGTGTAACATATGGAGAGAATTCACAAAAAACAAAAGACGAAGACAGGTGGTATAGACAACAAACAGATGCAGGTGTGGCTGTGTGGTAAGTAGCTTGCTAACCAGCCACATGGTTCCGGGTTCAGTCCCACTGCGTGGCATCTTGGGAAACTGTCTTCTGCTATAGCCTCGGGCCGACCAATGCCTTGTGAGTGGATTTGGTAGATGGAAACTGAAAGAAGCCTGTCGTATATATGTATATATATATGTGTGTGTGTTTGTGTGTCTGTGTTTGTCCCCCTAGCATTGCTTGACAACCGATGCTGGTATGTTTATGTTCCCGTCACTTAGCGGTTCAGCAAAAGAGACCGATAGAATAAGTACTGGGCTTACAAAGAATATGTCCCGGGGTTGATTTGCTCGACTAAAGACGGTGCTCCAGCATGGCCACAGTCAAATGACTGAAACAAGTAAAAGAGTAAAGAGAGATGTATTAGTATAAATCTCAGGAAGTGAAAAATTTGTTAATGTTTCGAGCCTACACTCTTCCACAGAGAGGAATTTTCTCTCCTGTTTCTTTCTGTGTTCTTTTCTGTGGAAGAGTGTAAGCTTGAAACATTAAAAACTTTTTCACTTCCCAAGCATTATACTAATACATCTGTTTGTTGTCAACAGCACCTATCTTTGACTTTTGTTTTTTTGTGAATTCTCCCTATACATATATATATATATGACACTTGTATTTGCTGCAATATTTGCAGCTTTTAATAAAGCTTGTCTTCGTATGAAACAATTGTACTGAAAAACTAATCCATTCTTGTTGCTTTTTTCTTGTTTATAATCACCCCACATTATTGTATGGTTAATACCATATAGTTTTCTGGTGCATCTAAGTTAAGTACCCCATTCAAGTGAATTCAATAGAACTCACTTGAATCTTAATTGTTTTTACTATATATATATATATATATACACACACACACATCAAAATAAGCAACAAGGATATCCAGAGGTAATCACCTTATTTTGAAATTGTATAGATGATGATGATGAATACCGTACTAAATTCTGGAGCCTCAACTGAAGTGAATCTAAATTTTTACTTATATATACACATACACACACACACACATATATATATACTTTTACTTGTTTCAGTCATTTGGCTGCAGCCACACTGGAGCACCAAATCAACCCCAGAACTTATTCTTGGTAAGCCTAGTACTTATCCTATCAGTCTCTTTTGCTGAACCACTAAGTTACGGGGACATAAACATCAGTTGTCAAGCGATGGTGGAGGGACAAATACAGACACACAAATACATACATACAAACATAAACAAAGTTAATGGAAAAAAGGGATATTAATTAATTAATTATTTACTTTTATATCTATATAGATAAATACTAATATTTATATTTACCAATATGACAATTTCAAGTGGTGTAACTAGGAACTTTCTCTTAAATTTTCTGACAGAGCTGTTTAACTAAGTAGATTGTACTTATTGATTAGTTAATTATTTAATTATAAATGGATATACTGTTGGTAAATCAGCTGAAATATATGTAGGATGTTTAATTTATTTAGTAATGTCTATATTTTATGAATTTTAGAGATATAAAAATAAATAAATAATATACCTTTTCTCCTTAGTTAACTTTGCTTTATATCCTCTGAACTTACATTAAGAAAAATCTAATTGTTGGATATGCTGTGTGTTCTTTGGTCCTCTTCTGAGAATTACATTATATCTACCTGGACTTATCTCCCAACTTTGATAATTATATATATCATCATCATCATCATCATCATTTAACATCTGCTTTCCATGCTAGCATGGGTTGGACGATTTGACTGAGTGCTGGCAAACCAGATGGCTGCACCAGGCTCCAATCTTGATCTGGCAGAGTTTCTACAGCTGGATGCCCTTCCTAACGCCAACCACCCTGAGAGTGTACTGGGTGCTTTTACGTGCCACCAGCATGAGGGCCAGTCAGGCAGTACTGGCAACGGCCACGCTCAAATAGTTCTTTTACGTGCCAACTGCACAGGAGCCAGGCCAGTGGCACTGGCAACGACCTTGCTCGAATACTTTTTCATGTGCCAGTGAGGCAACGCTGGTAACAATGCGACATTATATATATATATATATACACACATATGATAGGCTTCTTTTCAGTTTCCCTCAACCATATCTACTCACAAGGCTTTCCCAAGGTGCCACACAGTGGGACTGAACCCAGAACCATGTGGTTGGGAAGTAAGCTTCTTACCACATAGCCACTCCTGTGCCTATATATATATATATATATATATATATATGCATATAATTAAAGTCAAAATGAGGGTGAAAAAATTGGATATTAATTTAATAACATCAATTTAAACACCAGTGGCCTAGCATATAAAAGACTGAAATTCAGTAAATATTATTAATACACAACTATAAAAGAGAATCGACTATGTGGACGGTCTTACGCTAGATATAGATCCGCAAAGGGACTCAACCACTAAGAATTCTTAGTGGTTGAGTCCCTTTGCGGATCTATATCTAGCGTAAGAGCGTCCACATAGTGGATTCTCTGTTATAGTTGTGTATAAATATATATATATATAATATATATATATATCTATATATATATATATAATATATATATATATATGATGGGCTTCTTTTGGTTTCTGTCAACAAAATCCACCTACAAGGATTTTGTTGGACTGAGGCGATAGTAGAAGACACTTGCCTAAGCTACCACAGAGTGGGACTGAACCCAGAGCCATGGAATTGGGAAGCAAGTTTCTTACCATACAGCCTGCACATAAGATGAATCAAACATATAAAATATAAACAAAAAAAGAACAAAAATGTCAAAAGGACATAATTAATAAACGTATTAGATTGATGCTCAGGGAAGGTTTCAGATGGAAAAAAGAGGGTTTGACATTTCAAGCATTGCTCTTCATCAGAAAGAGGCAAAAAGAAAAAAGTATGGAGAGACTTTTGACTTGCTTGTTATCATACACTCACACACATCTGTGCCTTTCTGACAATTATCGGGAGTATTTAATTCTTGAATGTCCTAACACTGGATTACCTTTGAATTCTCTCAGCATACATCAATTTTGTAACTTTTTCTTTTGTTTTTATTCCTTTACATGTTTCAGCCATTTGACTGTGGCCATGCTGGAGCACCACCTTTAGTTGAATTAAATCGACCCCAGGGCTTATTCTTTGTAAGCCTAGTACTTATTCTATCGGTCTCTCTTGCCAAACCTAAACACACCAGCATTGGTTGTCAAGTGATTTTGGGGGGACAAACACAGACACACAACATATACACACACATATATATACATATATACGATGGGCTTCTTTCAGTTTCTGTCTACCAAATCCACTCACAAGGCTTTGGTCAGCCTGAAGCTGTTGTAGAAGACACTTGCCCAAGGTGCCATGCAGTGGGACTGAACCCGGAACCATGTGGTTCGTAAGCAAACTACTTACCACACAGTCACTCCTTATATTTTTTTAATCTTTTATTTGTTTCGTGTTTGGAAGAAGAAGTGGAGGAAGGGGAGAAGGAGGAGAATGAGGAAAGAGGGGAGGATGAAGAGGAAGACAAAGTGGAAGATGATGACGAAGAAGAAGAAGAGGATGAAAAAGAGACATGGAAGAGAGGACGAAGTGGATGATAAAGTGAAAAGTGAAGGGGAGGAAGAGAAGAAAGAAGAAGAATAGGAGAAAGGAGAGGAAGAGGAGAAAGAAGGGGAAGAGGAGAAAGCAGAGGAAGAGGAGAAAGAAGAGAAAGAGAAGAAAGAAATGGAAGAGGAGAAAGAAGTCGAAGAGGAGAAAGAAGGGGAAGAGGAGAAAGAAGACAAGAAGGAAAGGAAGAGGAGAAAAAGAGGAAGACGAGAAAGGAGAGGAAGAGGAGAAAGAAGGAGAAGAGGAGAAAGAAGTCGAAGAGGAGAAAGAAGGGGAAGAGGAGAAAGAAGTGGAAGAGGAGAAAGAAGGGGAAGAGAAGTAAGAAGACAAGGAGAAGGAAAGGAAGAGGAGAAAAAGAGGAAGACAAGAAACAAGAGGAAGGGGAGAAAGAAGAGGAAGAGGAGAAGAAAGGAAGAGGAGAAAGAGGAGAAAGAAGTCGAAGAGGAGAAAGAAGAAGAGAAAGAAGAGAAAGAGGAGAAAGAAGGAGAAGAGGAGAAGAGGAGAAAGAAGGAGAAGAGGAGAAAGAAGGAGAAGAGGAGAAAGAAGACAAGGAGAAGGAAAGGAAGAGGAGAAAAAGAGGAAGACAAGAAACAAGAGGAAGGGGAGAAAGAAGAGGAAGAGGAGAAAGAAGAGGAAGACTAGAAAGAAGAGGAAGACGAGAAAGAAGAGGAAGATGAGAAAGAAGAGAAAGAGGAGAAAGGAGAGGAAGAGGAGAAAGAAGAAGAGAAAGAAGAGAAAGAGGAGAAAGGAGAGGAAAAAGAAGAAGAGGAGAAAGAAGGGGAAGAGAGGAAAGAAGGGGAAGAGGAGAAAGAAGTGGAAGAGGGGAAAGAAGTGGAAGAGGGGAAAGAAGTGGAAGAGGGGAAAGAAGAGGAAGAGGGGAAAGAAGAGGAAGAAGAGAAAGAAGATGAAGTCAAGGAAGATGGGGAGAATGAAGATGAAGTGGAGGAAGAGAAGGGAGAGGGGAGGAGGGAAAGGAGGAAGAAGACAAGGAAGAGAGGAATATGAAGAGGAAGAGGAAGAGGGAGTGGAATAAGAGGAGGAGGAAGAAAAAATGAAGGAAGAGGACAAGGAAGAAAGGAGGATAAAGGGTAGAGGAAGAAGAGAAAGATGTGGAAGAGATGAAGGAAGAGGGAGAGGAAGAAGGTTCAGAGGAGAAGAAAGGAAGAGGATGGAGAAAAGAAATAGGGAAGAGGGAAAAGGGGGGAAATATGAAGGGACGGGTGCAGAGGGGTAAGGTGGACTGGCATGGCGGGGAAGTCTTTAGCGAAAATGTTGTGCTGCGCATATGAAAACTGTATTAAAAATTATAAAGATTTCCTTCGCTAATTAAATACCGTTTCCCTTTAATTTAATATCCACAGACTGCCCGCCCTACCCACCCCCACCACCACATTCACAGCAATTCGTCCTGCTCTCCCCCACAGCTCACACCCACCTCCCCTGCTGCAGCACCCGTACAAACCCAGGCCACCATTACCTCCCCCCACACCTACACCACCAGCCCCATAACCATCCTCCAAGCCTGTATCCCACCATTCAGCTAGTCACTTTATTTTGTCCTCCAGTCACTGTTCCCCCACCACCACCATCTTCCCACTCCACCCCCCTGCGCCTCCACCTCCTCCACCTCTCCCACCCCCTGCCAGTAACAATCCACCAACAGCTCGCCAGACAATCATCCATCCACTCACTACCAACACAACCATCAATACCACCACCAACAACGACATCGCCAATACCACTAGAAACACCACCGCCAATACTACAACCATCACCGTCATCAACACCACCACTATCAACAACATCACCAACACCACTATCACCACCATCACCACCATCACCATCTCCACAGTGACCACCAACACCAGCACCACAACTACCTCCATCCCCACCACTACCCTCATCACCATTGCAACCAACACCACCACTATCACCACCATCTCCATAGCTACCACCGACACCATCACCATCTCCACAGTGACCACCAACACTAGCACCACCACTATCCCCATCCCCACCACCACCACCACCAACACCATTGCAACCAACACCACCATCATCACCTTAACCACAACCACCCCCATCACCACAATGCTACCACCGAAACTACCACCAGCATCACCACCACCACCACCACCACCACTAACATCAGACACCAAACCACCAAGACCACACCACACCACACAGCTACTACCCGTCAGGCACCAATACGACCACGACCACCACCAACAACAGCAACACCAACACCATCCTTTCCCCTGATTGTATAAAAAGAAAAAATATTTTCTGTGTCTTTTACAAGTGACTGTCTCTTGGACTCCGTTAATCCCTTGCAATCACCCTCCTCATTTGATGCCAACCATCCTCCACCATTCCCTAGCGTCTCCCTCATCCTCCATCCTGAAGCCTACCTTATTTCTTGCCTTCTGTGTCACTAACTTTACTGTAAAATGTCTTCGGGCTTGTATTAATGGCTTGGACAATTTTTCGAGCTATTTCTTTGTAACCTTATTTAATTGTTGTTCCAGCACGACCACCACCGATAACAACTGACTGACAAAATACCTCACCAACCAACTATGCAGCCAACCAACTAACGAACACTAACACTGACTCTAATACCACCACCACTACTACTACAACAACTGCTACCATCATCACAAAAATCACCACCATTTCTACTACCACCACCACCACTATAACTACCACTACCACCACAAACACTACTATTATCACCACCCCACTAACACTAGTACCATCATCACAACCACTATTCCACCACTATTATTAACACCGCCATCTCCTCCATTAAGGAAATTGTTTCTCTATGTCATCATGAGATCGAATTCATATTACAGCTTAATTTCTCTTAAACCACACCTAGATAAGCGAGCAATACATGAGATAATGTAGAATTAGAAACAGAAAAAATATTCTGGATGGTCATGCAGTGTTTTCTACTGTAGCCCTGTGAGTAAATTTGCTTTGCAAGTAAATTTGGTAGATAGAAACTGAAAGGAAGCCCATCATATATATATGTATATATATTGCTCATACTGAGTTGCGAACACCAGATATCATCATCATCATCATCGTTTAACGTCCGTTCTCCATGCTAGCATGGGTTGAAATACATACACACATATGCAAACATGTATATATACACACACACATCATCATATCATCATCATCATTGTTTAACATCCGCTTTCCATGCAGGCATTGGTTGGATGGTTTGATTGAGGACTGGCAAGCCAGAAGGCTGCACCAGGCTCCAATCTGATCTGGCAGAGTTTCTTCAGCTGGATGCCCTTCCTAATGCCAACCACTCCAAGAGTGTTGTGGGTGCTTTTATGTACCTCCAGCATGAGGGCCAGTCAGGTGGTACTGGCATCAGCCATGTTCAAAAGTTGTGCTTCACCACCGCAACCCAGGTTTTCCTGGGTCTACTCTTCCACAGGTTCCCTCAACTGCTAGGGTATGACACTTTTTCACACAGCTGTCCTCATCCATTCGCAACACATGACCATACCAGTGAAGTCGTCTCTCTTTCACATCACATCTGATGCTTCTTAAGTCCAATTTTTCTCTCAGGGCACTTACACTCTTGTCATGTATGCACACTGACATTACACATCCAGGTAGGAGTTCTCTGAACTTTTGCCAGGCTATCCTTATTCTAGCAGCTACACTTTCAGAGCATCCACCCCTACTACTGACTTGGTCACCTTACATATATACATATATATATATATATATATATACACACACACACATATATATATATATCTATATAGATATATATATATATATATATATACATATAAATATAATATAAATATATACTTATATATACATATAAATATTAATATAAATATATACTTATATATACATAAATATAAATATAAATATATATGTGTGTGTGGGAATGAACTTTGCTTAGGATGTTCAAAGTGTTTTCATTACCCCCACGAAAATTTTAGTGGGTGTTCCCAAGCCAACAAAAGGTCCATATTAGATTTTTGAGAATTCATGCAATGAGATTGTAAATTGGGGATTTACAAAAGTATTTTAAGGGCCCCTGAAAAGTCTTTGTTTTAGATGTATGCATTGGTATGTATTACAAGAAACAGGTTTATGTCTTAAGTTCAGCCTGTATAGGAAAAGGGGTGAAATAAAAAATGGAATTTTGAAAGAAGGATCTATAAAACTAATTTTTAAATATCAGGGGTCCACCAGAAAAAAATAGTAATCAAAGGAGTCCATAAATAAAAAAATATGGTTGAGAAACTCTGCTCATCCTACCAGGGGCTTTACTCTCATTTCCTGCAACAGCTGTGGGTTAGAAGAGAACTCATGGCAAACCCTGTACCAGATGGTTGGATGTGACTGGGGAAAATCTCAGGAGGCTCAACATTACGTTGGAGGATGCTGAGGGGTTGGGATGGGACTGCCAGTGATGGAGATCACGAGAGGATCTGCATGATGACAAAGTTTCCTGCAATGAAAACAACTTGACACCATTTTATAACACTTTTTTATTTTTGCTTATCTTACCCTCAGAGAACAGTGTACTATATATATACAGATAGATAGATAGATAGATAGATAGATAGATAGATAGATAGATAGATAGACAGACAGACAGACAGACAGACAGACTGACTGCCAGATGGACAGACGGACGGACGGACGGAAAGGACGGACGGACGGACGGACGAAAGGACGGACGGACGGACGGATGGATGGATAAAGCGAAAAATATACTATGATAAAATTCATTTTGTCATTGAATATTCTTATTTAACAATTGTTTTACAATTCAATAAATATGTATAAATAATAATTTTTTTTATTTATAATAAATAATAAATTACTTATATGTCTGTATTAATATATATACAACTGTTTAATTAATGCAGATATTAAGTTTGCTCATTAGGTTAAACGAATTCCATGTTTAAACAACATTTCAGCATATTTCAAAGTGCAGAGACAATTTAAGAAAAACAAAATTTAGATATGGAAGTCAATAAGAATAAAATTAATAGAAATTAATAAGATATTTTTCTCTAGAAGGGAAAGGAAATTTAGTAAGATATTAAAAGGTAAATATGTAGTGAATAATTTTGGTATAAGAAAAAGTTTGAATATAAAAGAATGAATAGGAAAATCAGGGCAATTCCATGCAAAAGGAGACAAAAACTGAAAAGTTATAATGAAACTGTGCTACCATGATTTATGTATTTTTATGTTCCCAGAAGCCAATAGGATTCAAAAAGCTAAAACCCAGGGCAGCCATATTGGATCCAAACAAGATGTCAATTTGATTGCTCAGACAAAAGGTAGGTATCCAGTTCCATCCTAGAAAAAAATTAACTTTCCATCTTGCAAAGATGCATTTTCAGGAAGAACTAGAGCAAGACTACAGTTTGGCAGTGTTATTTTTTGGAAGATTATCCTGCTTGTCTGCAAAATCAGAATTTACTGTGGCCATTAGAATCTGTTGCTTCAGTTATGTTTTGGAAGCACCATCCAACCAAAATGCAAATATATGGGAAATTACCACCTGTGTCATCTCTTGTGAAGGGTAGGAGAGTCCAGTTTACTGGACATTGGTGTAGAGCTGAAAAAGAGGTAATTTCTACTCTCCTCCACTGGAAGCCATCTACTCGCAATACCAGAGGGCGCACACTCTCCTACCCTGATGTAATCTCCAGAGATACAGGCATCCAGCAACAGGACCTCCGTAATGCTATGTTGGACCGTGAAGTCTGGCGCAACATGGTAAATTCCATTGTCTCGACCTCGGTCGAACAATGATGATGATGATGATTTTTAGTTTAGTCTACAAAACCCTAACAAATAATACTTTAAAAGAATGCAACCATTATGATATGCTGGGGTGGGATTTTATTCTTATACTCCAGGGGTTCTAAACCATTTTTTATCTATGAACCCCTTTGATTACTATTTTATTCTGGTGGACCCTCAAAGCCATTCGATGTTAAAAAACTAGTTTTATAGACACTTCTTTCAAGATTCCTTCATTGTTTTTCATGTATGAACTTGTGCAGAGAAAGAAACCTTGCTGTTTCTTGCAATACATGCAAAAACGTATGCTGCTATATATATATATATATATATATACTCTTTTACTCTTTTCAATCATTTGACTGTGGCCATGCTGGAGCACCGCCTTTAGTTGAGCAAATCGACCCCCGGGACTTATTCTTTGTAAGCCCAGTACTTATTCTATCGGTCTCTTTTGCCGAACTGCTAAGTAACAGGGACATAAACACACCAGCATCGGTTGTCAAGCAATGCTAGGGGGACAAACACAGACACACAAACACACACACGCATACATATATATATACGACGGGCTTCATTCAGTTTCCGTCTACCGAATCCACTCACAAAGCTTTGGTCGGCCCGAGGCTATAGTAGAAGACACTTGCCAAGGTGCCGCGCAGTGGGACTGAACCCAGAACCATGTGGTTGGTAAACAAGCTACTTACCACACAGCCACTCCTGTGCCTATATATATAAAATACAAAATACAAAATGGGACAAGAACGCAAAACATCCAGACAACTAAGTGATACAAAAATGGACAACAAAACATCCAGATAGATGATACAAAATAAAACACAGGGACGGGTCATTCGAAGCTTTCTATCTTCAGGAGTTTGCGAGTTCAATTCCTTTACTGAACAGTACAAAGAGATGAAGTGTCACAAGCTTTGGATAAGTTCTTATTTTATATTTTACTTGTTTCAGCTATTAGACTGCGACCATGCTGGAGCATCTCCTTGAAGAATTTATAGTTAAATGAATTGACCCCAGGATTTCTTTTCCTTGTAAACGTGGTACTTATTCCATTGATCATTTTTGCCAAACTGCTGTTATAGGGACATAAACACACCAACACTGGTTGTCAAACAGTGGTGGGAGACAAAGACACACAACGGGCCTCTTTCAGTTTTTGCCTTCAAAATGCACTCACAAGGCTTTGGTCAGCCTGAGGCTATAGTAGAAAACATTTGTCCAAGGTGCCACCACAGTGGGACTGATCTCAGAACCATGTGGTTAGGAAGCAAGCCTCTTACCACACAGCAATGTCTATTTGTGATAATAAACTATTAGGGTATATTGTCTCTTGTTGTCCTGGTAACATTCATTCCACTAAGTTTGCATATTTTTAATTGGATTAAGATATTTTGTGACGCCCACGATTTTAGTACCACCACCCCACTGGGTCAACAGGTTTGCCTTGTGCATGGCACCCGCCCTGGCTGCTGTTTCCTACTTTTACTACCCCCAGGGATCAGTAAGATTGCCTCGTGCATAACACCAGCCCCTGATGCAAGTTTGTCTTTTGTTTCCAATAATTAAAAATAGATTTAAATCAATGAAAAACACGTAAAAATGTTACATCAAAGAGGTGTTACCATTGCTGGTTCAATGGTAACACGTCTCTCTTTTACAGCTCTCAAAAAGTAACATTTATTGATTTGTCCCATAGTTTCATTTTGGTCGATCACTTTAAACTGTATTAAAATAAAATGTAACACATAAAAAATTGACTAACATGTTGATGGATTTAAAAATCAATAGCAAAAATCAATAAGGTCTTCATTGATGCTTCTACTTTACTCTGAGTTTGTATTTGTTAGAATACAGTTCGTTGCTGTTACCATGGCTGTGAAGAGAAAAGGGACCCTGTTGGGAATTGAACTGAGAAATGAGATTTTACAGTGTCTGGAATGGTGCTGTAAACATATCAATGATTGCATAACAGAGCAGCATTTGATTGATTATAAATCGCTATGGCATAGGAGTGGCTGTGTGGTAAGTAGCTTGCTTACAACCACATAGTTCCGGGTTCAATCCCACTGCATGGCAAGTGTCTTCTACTATTGCCTCAGGCCGACCAAAGCATTGAGTGGATTTTGTAGACAGAAACTGAAAGAAGCCCATCATATATATGTATGTGTATATATATATATATATATCTATAGATATAGATAGGGCGTAGGAGTGGCTGTGTGTTAAGTAGCTTGCTTGGCTCCGGGTTCAGTCCCACTGTGCGGCACCTTGAGCAAGTGTCTTCTACTATAGCCTCAGGCTGACCAAAGCCTTGTGTGTGGATTTCATAGACGGAAACTGAAAGAAGCCTGTCGTATATATATGTGTGTGTGTTTGTGTTTGTCACCTCAGCATCACTTGACAACCGATGCTGGTGTGTTTACGTCCCCGTAACTTAGCGGTTCGGCAAAAGAGACCGATAGAATGAGTACTAGGTTTACAAAGAATAAGTCCTGGAGTTGATTTGCTTGACTAAAGGCGGTGCTCCAGCATGGCCACAGTCAAATGACTGAAACAAGTAAAAGAGTAAAGAGTGAATTCTTTTAGTTTTTTTACTTGGTCTCCCTTATTAAACTGCAGCCATGCTGGGGCACCATCTGCAGAGTTGAAGTGCAAATCCTACCTCAGCCCTTTTTTTTTTGTCAGCTTTTATCACATGAGGAAGAAATGTGCTTTGCTCAAGAATATAACACACCGCTCTGTCTAGAAATCGAACCTATGGTCTGACAGTCATAAGTGCAACACTCTAACCACAAGGGGAACAACAAAAATCAGAGTGATGACTTCTTTTATCTTTTACTCATTTCTCTGATTAGACTGTGGCCATGCTGGGGCACTATTTGCTGGGTCAGAGTGCAAGTTCTACCTCATCCGCTTTTAGTCACATTTTACAACATGAAGAGGAAATTGAACCCACTGTTTGACAATTGTGAGTGTAATACCCTAACCACTACGCCACAACAAAACTCAGAATGATGCCTTACATCTTTTATCTGTTCCTTATTTCCGTCACTAGATTGTGGCCATGCTGGGGCACTGCATTGAAGGGTTTAGTCAAACAAACTAACCCCAATATTTTTTTATTCTATTACTCATTTATCTGTTTCTTGTTTCAGTCATTTTGACTGTGGCCATGCTGGAGCACCACCTTTAGTTGAACTAATCGATCCCAGGACTTATTCTTTGTAAGCTTAGTACTTATTCTATCAGTGTCTTTTGCCAAACCACTAAGTTACTGGGAAGTAAACACACCAACATCGATTGTCAAGCGATGGTGAAGGGACAGACACAACACACAAATATATGCATATATATATATATATATATATATATATATATATATATATATATATATATATATGTATATATATATATATATTATATATATAACAAAAGAGGGGTTGTATTTCCATGCAGGAAAAATATAGGCCAATTTGTTGCTGAAAATGCACCTAAATTTGAAAGTCTTGTAATTGTTTTTAAATACATTTATTTACATATATACCAAACTAAGTTTCAACAATATTTCTTGTTTATCAGTGGTAAAAATTTAAAATTATAAATTTAAAATTTCAATGTTTACAAGTTTAAATGTTCATAACAGTCAATAATATGAAAAAGGTGGATCATCAAAGTTTCAGTTAAGAGGGAGAAAAACAAGGGAGAAATGAAGATAGTAAAAAAAGGGGTTTGGTTTACAGTTTCTGTGATTCTCTTTCTGTCATGTGCAGGGACTTTCGCTTGTAATGGCATTTTTGGAATCTGGTGTATTTATAATTTTTTCTGTGAACGGATCTGATTTTTGATGAGTTAAAGTATTGGTGATGTCTTGTTTCCCTGGTGGCCAAGTTTGTCATTCTGCCTGGTTGGCTTTCCTGTGGGGAACAATCATCAGCCGTTCCAGTTGGTTCATTGCGGGCTGGCAGAAACGTTAGCACGCCGGGCGAAATGCATAGTCGTATTTCGTCTGCCGTTACGTTCTGAGTTCAAATTCCGCCGAGGTCAACTTTGCCTTTCATCCTTTCGGGGTCGATAAATTAAGTACCAGTTACACACTGGGGGTTAATGTAATCGACTTAATCCCTTTGTCTGTCCTTATTTGTCCCCTCTGTGTTTAGCCCCTTGTGGGTAGTAAAGAAATACATTCTCTTAAAGGGTCATTTTTGTTGTATTTGCTGAAGTTTGGTTTTAATCAGAGGTAAAATTTAATTGGTCTAGAGTTGGGTGATGTTAGCAACTGGTGTTTGTAATATTTCATTGGTCTAGAGTGAGGTGACATCAGCAACTGGTGTTTGTATGGTGATTTGGAGTTGCAGTTTCGAAACACACATGGAAAACTATTACTAAAGTTTTTTAAATTATGTCTGTTGTATCTGGTTGTTTTCTTTTGTGGAGAAATTGGGTTCTCTTTTCCTTTTTCTCTTTAGTACTTTCCCTTCTTTCTAAAGGATATTCAGCTGTGGTTTATATTTTTTAATGAGCATGATTTCCTCATTTAAATGGAATTGGGTCGAAGTGTTTCCAGTGCATTGATACAGAGGGAAGATTTGGTATTTCGGGTTTATGTTTGTAGGGCATTAGTCAACGGAATGTTCCTGGTCATGAGGTCCTGGATTTTGTTACCTGTGTACTGTTAGTCTGTCCCTCAAGGTCAAACTAGTTTGACCTATGTAGTCTCCACCATGCCCTCTACATTTGAAAATATAGATTAAGTTCTTTGAAGCACAGGTGAAGTGATTTTTTAATGGTAAAAGTTTGTCCTGATTTAAATTTGCATGTTGAGCCATCTAAGAGGAAGATACAGGTTCTGCAGTTAGGGCAGTTGCACTTTTTGACTAGTGGGGTTGTTTTTTGGTGGGTAATTTGGTGCTAGTAAGTAACTTTTTTAGGAATTGCAGTTGCCTCTTGTGTTTTTTTTACATGTATGTGTGTATGCAGATGAGTGTATCTGTTTGAGTGTATGAGAGTGTCTGAGTTTATATGCATGTACTCTTTTAATATGAATGCATATGTATGTGTTTGTGTTCATGTGTATGTATGATAGTGCCTGTGAATGTAAGTATGCATGTGTGTGTGTGAATGATTTGGTTTGGTGGAAAGGTTTATATGCATTCGGTGTCCCCAGACCCAGTAAGACCCATGTGGTCAACACTTCCATTCTTCCACTTGAACAGATGAAATTTCACCGTAGCCTTGCCATAGCAAAAATATTTGCAGTAGGAGATTCTAGTGGGATGATATTTTGTGGAAGAAGGAATAGCTAGATGAAGTGGTCAGAAGTGTACAGGGTATAGTTTGACCTTTCCATGAAACCCTGGCGTCACAACAGTTCCCAGGGACTCCAAAAAATAATATGATTGATATACTTGATATTTCTCTTGAAAGATGAAATTTGATGCCAGGCCAGCTGCAGCAAAAACATATGCAATAAAGATTAAGAGATTCCAGTGGGATGTCATTCTGGGAAGAAGGAGCAGCTAGATAAAGTGATCAGAGGTAGAGTGTGGTGTATATTCCCATAGACTAATGCACTACAAGCAATGTTGATGTCACAATGGTTCCCAAGAACTCTAAGACTAATGTCATCAATGCATTTGAGAGTCTTCTTGATGAGATGAATTTTGATGCCAGGCCAGCTGGAGCAAAATTATATGCAACAGTGAATAAGAAGTTATAGTGGGATGTCTTTCTGGGGAAGAAGGAACAGCTAGATGAAGTGGCCAGAGGTATAGTTTCGCCTTGGTTCCAAGGAATTACAAGATGAATGTGGTCAATGTTCCCCATGAACAAATGTGCCTCACCCTATATACATATTTTTGGCCATTTCTTTTTTGGATCTAGTCTATATTCTCTCAAAGCACCACCATTTCCTTAAAAAAGAGCTAAAACCAAAAACATCCCCCTTCTCTCTCTCCCCATGTGTCTTTCTGCATGTATGTATGTATTTATGCATGCAGCCATGAATGTATGCATCTGTGTATGTACATATATTCACGTATGTATTTATGTTTCTGTACATACGCATGTGTGTATATATATATATATATGTATGTATATATGGATGTATGCATGTATGTATTTACATTTCTGTGTATGTACATATATGTATGAACATATTTATGCATCTATATATGTGTGTATGCATGTATGTATATATACAAATATATAAATATATATATATATATATATATATATGCTTACATATAAAAATTCATAGATGAATGTTTAAACATATATTTCTTTATAAATCTTTATATAAAAATGTGTGTGTGTATATGTACATATATACATATATGCACATACCCCTCCTCCAACATTCAAATTAAGCTCATTGTTATGCCTCTCTCTGTCATAATCTATTATCATCATCATCATCATAATCATCATCATTATTATTATTATTATTATTATTATTATTATTATTATTATATTATTCATATATGTTGCTCCACCCCTCGTCTTCTACCTCCTTGCTCTCCCCTCCCCACCCCCACTCCTGCATCTCCACCCTTCACCATCCACCCTAGTGTGTCTCATATTTGCTTCTTCGGGCTATGGCATAGTTATATTTATGCAATAGCAGCAATAAAACTATCACAGTCTCTCCCACCACGACCACCACCATGATCACCATCATCAACATCAGTATCATCACTGCTATCACCACCATCACCACCACTATTATCATAATCACAAGTGCACCAGTACCATCAGCATCGCCATAACCATCACCAAAACTCTTCAAGCACCATGTCACTAACACCTATACCATCACCACTACCACCCAACTCTATTATTACTACACCACCACCAACTCTATTACCACAACACCACCACCAACTCTATTACCACAACAGCACCACTACAACCAGCAACATCAGCGACACTAACACTACTACTGTCACTGCCACAACAACACAGCTACCATACCGCTACCACCACAACTATACCACCATCTGTTTCAAACTTTCTAATCAAATCATATAAAGACTGAACAACTTTGTGAAATATTGGATCACTCTGACCCATCTCTGCACCCCACTTTCATTACACACACACACACACACATACACACACAAAGAAATGAGCATGGATGCACACCTATATATATATTGGGTTGTCTGGAAAGTTCTTGCCGATTTTTAAAGGAAAGAAAAAGGTCAATAAATACATTTTTAATCAACCAAATATGAACCATTTTGTTGCACAATGCGTCTCCATCTTTCCTTTAACTTGAAAATACCCTCTTCCCAGAATTGAGGGGGTTTCATGGCAAAGAATTCATCAAGGTATCTTTTTACGTCATCTGAAGGAGCAATATCTGGTGAATATGGAGGGTGGGGTAACTCATCCCAGCCGAGCTGCAGCAATTTTTGTCTGGTTCCCAAAGCATCAAGTGCCGAAAATGAACTTTCTTATCTTCCATTTTAAAGGGTTACAGAAATAACACAGGTTATTAGAACATAAACCTTCTTCCACGAAAAGATAGCTTAAACTCTGCTCTAAAGGGAGGTGTAGTCAAATCCTATTTTATGGACTCAACCATGTTCTAAAATAAGTCGAAAGGTAAGCTACTGTAAATCGGCATGAACTTTCCGGACAACCAAATACATATATTGACAGACACCTACATAGAGTCGGTATGGATGAATGACAGCGATTTGTCTGAGCTTGACAAATCTTCTCAAGTACAGCAAAATCGCTCCGTCTCCCGGTCCCTTGTCCTTCCCTCAGTGAGGCTCTGTCTCATGATTTATGCCTTCCTGGGTTTACCCATTCCAGAAGTTCTCTCCTGAATTAAAGTTTATGCAGCTGTCCTCACCCATATGCAATCACATGACCAAAGCAGTGCAGTCTTCTCTCTTGCACACAACATCTGATGCCACTTGCACCCATTTTTCCTTTTAAATCATTTATACTCTATTGCACATGCACACGCCATTCAAGAATTTGGACCTGGAGATCTCCATTTCCAGTGACTTCAAGGGCCACCTCCCAGTGGTGTCGGGTGTCAACGAAGAGCCCTCGACTACAACATGACGACCAAAGTTTTTTTTCCAAGGTCTGGGGTCTCCCGCCCTGAAGCCCTAGACCATCACCTAATCACCCTTACCCGTCTTGTTGCTTAACAACAACAACAACAGCACATACACACTGACAATAACCCATCCTGTGGTGCATGCCAGCTTCATTTCTTTCAAGCCTTTGCAAGTCCTCCGTAGTCAACCTATGGAGTTTCTACCAACATCCTTTTTACATATCGAAGGGACTTGTGAATTGTTTGTTTTCTGACTTAGTAGCTGTATGTACACAGGCATCATACAATCTGCCTTTCACTCTGTGCGAGATACTGCTACACCTCATATGTGTCCAGAGCTTGCATTGGGTACAACATATGGAGTTTCTACCAACACCCTTCCTAAATATTGAACAGAGCCATCTCCCTGAAGGGAATTGAGATTTGTCTGTTTTCCTACTTACTAGAACTTTGGTTTTTGCAGTGAGCTGGCAGAAACGTTAGCATGCCGGGCGAAATGCTTAGCAGTAGTTCGTCTGCCGTTATGTTCTGAGTTCAAATTCCGCTGAAGTCGACTTTGCCTTTCATCCTTTCGGGGTCGATAAATTAAGTACCAGTTACGCACTGGGGTTGATATTATTGACTTAATCCCTTTGTCTGTCCTTATTTGTCCCCTCTATGTTTAGCCCCTTGTGGGCAATAAAGAAATTACTAGAACTTTGGTTTTTGCTAAATTAACTCTAAGGCTCTTGGATTCCTGGCTTTGTTTCCATACCTGAAACTTCTTCTCTAGGACAAGTAGGGATTCTGCTATAAAAACAAGGCCATCAGTACAGAGGAGCTTCCAAGGGCAGCTAATTCCCTTAAGGCCTGGAGAACTATGATAAACAAGAGGAGGATGAGAACTGATCTTTGGTGAACCCCTACCTTTACACTGAAGTCATTGCTATACTCATTACCAACCTTCACCTTACAGGCAGCATCCCTGTACATGGCTTGTACAACTCTCACTAACTACTCATCTATCCCTAACTTTTACATTGACCACCAGACAAGGGAGCAGGGGACCCTGTCAAAGGCTTTCTCTGTGTGACAAATGTCAAGTACAGAGATTTATTTTTGGCTAAATACTTCTCTTGCAGTTGCCTAACCAGGAATATAGCATCAGTCATGCTCCTACCTGACACAAACCCAAACTACATCTCATCTCCGCTAACTCTCTTCCTAATTAATTGAGCCATGACCCTTTGTGTGACTTTCATCACCTGGTTCAGCAATTTGGTGCCTCTAAGTATTTCTGTTAAAGACATCAAGTTTGTCTTTGTAGCAGTTGACTATAATGCTGCTACACCAATCGATGGGTCTGACTCCCTCATAGACAACCTGATTAACTATATTGCTAACTAAGCTATATCCCCACCTCTGCCAGATATTTTAAGTATCTCAGGGGTGATTCCTGATGGGTTGCAGACTTTCCCTGTCTTCATATCCTTAATTGCTTTATCTTATGCACTGCCTTGCAATCTGAAAAACTTCAAATCTCTGGTCCTCATGCCACAGAAGATTGGCAAACTTCTTTTCTGCTTCTCCTTAGGGTAACATTGACCGCATTCATCTTGTAGTCCCTTGGAACTAAGGCGAAACTATACCTCTAGCCACTTCATCTAGCTGTTCCTTCTTCCCCAGAATGACATCCCACTATAACTTCTTATTCACTGTTGTATATATTGGGTTGTCCGGAAAGTTTGTGCCGATTTATAGCAGCTTACTTTTGCCTTATTTTGGAACATGGTTGAGCCCATAAAATAGGATTTGACTACACCTCCATTTAGAGCACAGTTTCTGATCCTCCTTGTCTCCTTGACTCCCTTCTGGTCCTCTGATCAGTTCCCTGCTACCACCATACTTCCAATTCTTCCAAGCCTGCTTTTTTTTTCTTTAATGGCCCATTAACTACCCTATTCAACCAGCAAGTCATCAGAGATCAAAACGAAACTTTGTACCAGCCACATATTTGGTCAGTGACCCTCAACAGGTCCCATAGGAATCTCCAGTTGTCTTCTACGTTATATGTCACAGCATTCTACTCTTTTTCATCAAATGCTTCAAGTAATATATCCCTAAATCTCTGACCATTCAAAATCCTTAAGCTTCCAGACCTTTGTTTTCATCACTGATTGTCTTCTTGTCTTCTGTTTGTATATAAACAGATCAAAAATGGAAGACAGACAAGTAAAACATTTTACGTTATTCAAGGATATTTACTTCATCATAAAGTCCACATAAAATATAAAGTTACTGTCTAGCAAATCCATTCATAGGTATTTGGTCAGCCTGGAGCTATAGCAGAAGACACTAGAGTAGAAGACACACAGTCAAACTGAACCCTGTACCATTCTGATTGGGAAGCAAACATCTTACCACTGGCCCATGCCTGCGCGCACACACTCATCAACATACATAAAAGAACATAGATATGTGTATGTGTATTTATATACAAACATACTTACATATATATATATAATTATTATATTATTATATGTATATATATATAGGTACATACATATGTATATATGTGTGTGTGTGTGTGTATATATATATATATATATATCAATGTACTTAGAACTATATATATATATATATATATACATATATGTACATAGAACTATATATATATATATGCATGAATAGGCATAAAATTATATATTTATGTAGATGTACTAGATATACTTACATATGTACATACACTTATATGCAAATAATTGTATATAAATTAACGTGTGTATATACATATATATACTCTTTTACTCTTTTACTTGTTTCAGTCATTTGACTGCGGCCATGCTGGAGCACCGCCTTTAATCGAGCAAATCGACCCCGGGACTTATTCTTTGTAAGCCCAGTACTTATTCTATCGGTCCCTTTAGCCGAACTGCTAAGTGACAGGGACGTAAACGCACCAGCATCGGTTGTCAAGCAATGCTAGGGAGACAAACACATACATATATACGACAGGCTTCTTTCAGTTTCCGTCTACCAAATCCACTCACAAGGCTTTGGTCGGCCCGAGGCTCTAGCAGAAGACACTTGCCCAAGATGTCACGCAGTGGGACTGAACCCGGAACCATGTGGTTGGTTAGCAAGCTACTTACCACACAGCCACTCCTGCGCCTATTATATGTATATGTATATTCACAAGTATATATAATCCTTTACATGTAAGTCTAAATCTGCATACATATACATCGTGTCTGTGTATATGTGTGGTTTCTATAATTTCAACAAAATAATTTTTAAATGTTTTTTTCCACATTCAAATCCTTCTCCTTCTTGTGGTCTTCATTCACTGATTCCAGACAATGCCAGCTTCCAGGTCATATTTTTTACCATTCCAATCTAGATACCAGATGCCAGAATTTTATATAGGCTGTGTAACCATGGTAACTCGGTTAATTTTATATAAACAAATAAATATACAGATGTAGATATGTATGTGGATGTGTGTGTATACGTATGAAAAAATGGATGTTAAAATGATGAAGATGATGATATGTATGTGTGCATGTATGTATAGTTTATGTGCACATATGTATATGTGGAAGGGTGTAGATATGTATTTTTACACACGTATGATATGATTGACTTATACATATTGAGAAATACTTATGTATATATATACATATATATATATACACACATATATATATATATGCATATATATATAAATATATAATATATACACACACATATATATATACATATATATATATACACACATATATATACATATATATATATACACATATATATATACATATATATATATATATATATATATTCTATCCATATATCTATGTAAATACAGATATCCATGTATACAAATGCGTATATATATATATATATATATATATATATATACATACACATAAACATATATGTATCTATACCTATATGTGTGTAAGTATAAATATATTCATATGAACATATGTATCTATCTATGTATGTGTGTGTGTATTAAGGCACCCATTTACATAAACATCCCATGTGCAGTCTCACACATACATAAATGCACATTATATAGTATTACAAGTGTGTGTGTTTATATATATATATACATACACACACACACACAAAAATACCCACAAATACACACAAATGTGCAGAAGCATATGCATACACTCTTAAATACTCAGACACACACACATACACATGTATACACTAGTACACATATATAAGCATATATAGATAAATATATACACCAATAAACACTCCCCGTACAGTCATATGCATCTAATTTTATACACTCAAATGCATGCATATGTATACATAACACATTTATGTTCATATTTATATATATATATATTATATATATGCATACATACATATGGGCATATATGTGCTTGTGGAAATGTGTGTGTGTATATATATATATATATATATATATATATTGCAGTCACAAATGCAATCATACATGCACATTCAAATATACAAACACATTCATATTCATTTTTACACATATTTATTATATATATATATGTGTGTGTGTGTATGTATATATATATAAATATGTTTGTATTATATATAAATATGTGTGTATATATCTATGTATATATATATATAAATATATATATAAATGTGTATATATGTAAATATATAGATATGTATATATATGTATATATATATGCATGTATATATATGTATATATACATATATATATACATGCATATGTATATATATATATATACATATGTATATACATGCATATGTGTATATATATATATATATATATAATATATATATATATATATATATATATATATATATATATATATAATAGCATGTATATATATATATACATGCGTACACATATATGTACACACGCATATATGTTGCAGTCACATACACACACACCCACACGGATATACAATCCAATTTTCCCCAATTCCTTACCATTATACACCAATTTCTTTCAGATGTCGGCTCCTTCCATAATCGCTTCAGGAGCATTTCTTTGATATTCCTCACGCGCTTTATTACCGAAAATTCAATTAGTCCCTTCCAACCCCTTGTCTCACCCTCAAAACTTCACCACCCTCCACTCTCCAGCACCCTCTTGCATTTTCAGTAACCATTCTTCCTTAAAACTTATCAATGAAAGTCTTTATATGGGAGCTAGACCTGTTAGACACAGAAGTCAAATCTCCCTCAAATCACACCCTACTGTCATATGTATGTATGAGTCAATGAGGGAAACCTCTACAGGGTTGCTAGATCTGGTAGAAATAGCAACCAAATTTCCCTCAAATCACAACCTACTGTCTTACATATGTATGCGTGTATATATATATACAAATGAGAGGGATGTCCACTATGTGGACAACCCTTATGCTAGAAGTAGATCCGCTATGGTCTTACCACTAAGAAATGTTCTCAAGAAAAATTTAGCAAACACCAGAACGTAAGCAAGCAAGACAAATTAAAAGTAACAAAATATAGATTATTCACATACATGTTTCATTATTAACACATGTAATTTTTACTTATGCAATCTGTCTGTAGATCCTCAGTGTGACCGTCAATACGAATATAATTTGCAGAACTATATATGAGGACGTCTGCATGAGGACAGACCTCTATCTAGTTCTACCTATTACACTTGCGGTTATATTTCAGAAAAATATAGTTCTGCAAATTATATTTGTATAGACGGGCACACTGAGGATCTACGGACAGATTGCGTAAGTAAAAATTATGTAATATATTAATAGTGAAACATGTATGTGATTAATCTATATTTTGTTAACTTTCATTTGCCTTGCTTGCTTACGTTCTGGTGTTTGCTAAATTTTTCTTGAGAACATTTCTTAGTGGTTAGATCATAGCGGATCTACTTCTAGCATAAGGGTTGTCCACAGTGGTCATCCCTCTCATATGTATATAATAGAATTTACTGAACTTTCAGATTTTATATGCTAGACCACTGGTGTTAAATTGATGTTAATTTAATTAAATTAATACCCAATTTCTCACCCTCATTTTTAATTATGTATATACGTATGTATGAGCTAATGAAGGAGAGCTCTACATGATAACTAGATCTCTTGGAAATAGCAGCCAAATCTCACCCAAATGATACCTTACTGTCTTATGTTTGTGTATATATGTGTGTGTATATGAGCTAATGGTGGTGGCTCGATATAGTAGCTAGATCTGGTAGAAATAGTGAAATCTCCTTCAAATCACACCCTACTGTCTTATGTATGTATTATCAAGAGAATGAGACCTCTACATGGTAGATACTCTTGCAAGAAATAGCAGGTAAATTTTTCTCAAATCACACCTTACTGTGTTATGTATGCATGGAAACTATATGGAAGTATGTTTATGTTTGTCCTCCTCATTGTTTGACAACTGGTGTTGGTTTGATTACATCTCCTTAACTCAGCAGTTCAACAAAAGGGAATGATACAATAAGCTTAAAATAAATACTGGGTTTGACCTGTTTTGATAAAACCCTTCAAGGAGTGCTCCAGCATGGCCTCAGTCTAGTGACTGAAATTAGTATATTTCAGTTAACAACCTGAGGCATAATGGACAGACGTCTTTCCCTTCAACAAAACAAACTAAAACTGCAAAAACTTACAGACCACGCTTCTCTAAGGCAGTAATACAAGGTGGTACCAAAAGGTTCTTAGACTAATTATGTTTAATACAACATAACTTGGAAATAATTTATTTCTAAATCTCTCAGAGAGGTTTATGCTGTAGCAGCATGATAAGGTGATAGCATGTTGTCAACTTAATGTAACAGTCCCATGAAAGGGAAGAATGCTACTGTTATTTAGCCCTAGGAAACACTGTTTCCTGTTGGACTTGACAAATTTCCTGTGTCCTTATGTTTTCAAACAGGGGAGATAAGCACCTCTGCCCAGCAAAGCCAGCATCCAGAGACTAGTTTCAGAGTCATTGCTCATCATAACTTATTTATCTGAGTTTTAACTTCATCTTCTTTGAAATAATCACCTTGTACAGCAATACACTGGTTCCAGTGTTCCTGCCATTTTTGCAATCTTGAAGTCGTTTCCATAAGCGAGTTGAGGACCTTCTGCAATTTCTATATTTCAGAGGTGAGGAATTATTTACATTATTTACATTCAATGGATATTTGTTCTCATCTTGCTTGTTGTTAACACTATGTTTCGGCTGATATACTCTCCAGCCTTCTTCAGGCCCATAGGCATATGGTGTAGTGGTTAAGAGCACAGGCTACTAGCCCCAAGATTCCAAGTTCGATTCCAAGCAGTGACCTGAACAATAACAATAATAATAATAATAATAATAATAATAATAATTATAATAATTATAGTAATAATAATAACATCAAAAAATACCTTAGGGATGAGAACTCAGGTTTGAAATTTCTGATGAAGGCTGGAGGGTATATCAGCCGAAACATTGTGTTAACAACAAACAAGATGAGGACAAATATCTGATAAATGTAAATAATGTAAATAATGTACTTCTGCATTTTGCTCTGGATTTTGACAATGGTGTTCAAACAGCAACCTCTGAACTGCATTTTAATCTTGTGGAAGAGATGGAAGTTCCCAGGTGCTAAATCTGGTGAGTGCAGAAACAATGCCATGTTGTTTTTGGCAAGAGACTCATGAGGTCAGTGACAGGGTGTGTCGTCATCATGAAGAATCCAGTTCTTTGTGCTCCACAGATCTGGTTGCTTCCACCAAACATCCTTCCTCAAAAGCTTCAAAGTGTTACAGTAGACTTCTTGATTGATAATCTGTCCCTGTGGAACAGATTCTTGATGCACAATACGCAGGAGTGGCTGTGTGGTAAGTAGCTTGCTAACCAACCACATGGTTCCGGGTTCAGTCCCACTGCGTGGCATCTTGGGCAAGTGTCTTCTGCTATAGCCCTGGGCCGACCAATGCCTTGTGAGTGGATTTGGTAGACGGAAACTGAAAGAAGCCTGTCGTATATATGTATGTATGTGTGTATGTGTGTCTGTGTTTGTCCCCCTAGCATTGCTTGACAACCGATGCCAGTGTGTTTACGTCCCCGTCACTTAGCGGTTCGGCAAAAGAGACCAATAGAATAAGTACTGGGCTTACAAAGAATAAGTCCCAGGGTCGATTTGCTAGACTAAAGGCGGTGCTCCAGCATGGCCGCAGTCGAATGACTGAAACAAGTAAAAGAGTAAAGAGTAATACCACAATTCTAGGGATGATGCTCATGGTAGGCCTTCCAGAGACATTCTTCCAATTTTGAAGCACCTGTGTCACTCTAGACCAGTGTTTCCCAACCTTTTTTCCCGGCGCCCCACTTTTTCATAGCAAAAGTTTTTATGCCCCACCTTTTCCCATGTCCACTCACATTTACAAGTACATGTGGGCCTACTTACAATTGAAAAAAAATCAAAAATTAAAAAATTGTATTCAAAATACAAAAAAATAGTTTGAGAATTGAAACAACAGGCACTGAAAGTGCATAACACCCAATAAATCGATAAAATTATTACGATTTCTCATGTTTTTAAAAAATGTCAATTTATAAAGAATAAAGAAACACGTTTTTTCAGTTCAATTATTTGACGGTCAGCTCGACTAATTTAGTGAGAACCCTGTGCCTGATGCATACAGCACAAGTTTTTAATTTGAGGAGACAACTTTGTTAATTTCAGTCGTAAATCGCCACGTTTTGTAATCTCAAGCCGGTTTCTCTTGGCTTCGAGCAAATTATCAACTGCACTAAAACCACATTCGACCAAATAAGACGAAGGGAAAGGAATCAGTAGCTCTCTCGCTGATGTAGAAATTTTAGGATATTTTCTTTCAACCTCGTCATATAGCCACATCTTTGTACCTTTCAATTTAAACAAAGTCTTCACTGATTCATCATGTTGTAATTCTGATAACTCTTCTTGGTATTGGATTGTAGCATCAGAAACGTTAATCAGAAGCGGTTGAGTTAACCAAGAAGGAAAATTCATTGCCTTTAAATCGCAAAATCTGTCATTGAAATCCTTTATCAAGATATTTAAATGATCAATAATTACAATGCCAGCATCATTCGTTATTTCACATTTACTCAACCAGTAAAGTTCACTGAAATTTCTTTTGGAAAATTTCTTTTTCCATAATTCGAGAGCTGTAATAAATCCAAAAATCTTTGCTTTTGCATCAATAAGTGTCATGTTTGCACCTTGAAGTTGTTTATTCAAGTTTCCAAGTTTCTCAAATATGTCTGTCAAATAACTGACAAATGCTTTTCCATCCGTTGTTGACAGCAATTTCATTTCACATTTATCACTAAGAAAGTCGTTAATCTGATCAAATAATTCCATGAACCTCTTTAAGCAGTTTCCACTTGATAGCCATCTTACTTCTGTATGAAGCAATAATCGAACATGTTCGGCACTTTGATTTATCATTCATTCATTGTTCGACCGTGGTCGAGACAATGGAATTTACCATGTTGCGCCAGACTTCACGGTCCATCATAGCACCACGGAGGTCCTGTTGATTTATACAAAACTGCTTAAAAAGACGTTCAGATTTAGAATTTCTTTTAATGCTGTTGACACACTTAATCACACTTTGAAGAATCTTGTTAAGAACAGGGGACAATTTCTTGGCAACCAAGTTTTCTCGGTGTATTACACAATGGACAGTCAACATGTTTGGATTTTCATCCTTCATCATTTTTAAGCACCCCGTATTCTTGCCCATCATGGCAGGTGCACCGTCTGCCACACATGCCAGTAAGTTTTCCTTTGGTATTTTGTTTGCATCCAAATAATGTTTGATTTTGATGTAAATATCATTTGCAGTTGTGGTGGTTTCAAACGATTCGCAGAACAGCATCTCTTCCTGAAACTCCTCGTGGTCAATATACCTCACATAAGTCAATAACAGAGCCTCACTGTCCCGGATTGTGGATTTGTCCATTTGTAATGAAAACTTACGCAATTTTAATTTCTCAATGAGCTGGCTTTCAACATCTTGCCCCATTTCATCTATTCTGTTCGAGACAGTGTTATTACTGAGTGGCATAGTCCTGATATCTCCATCATCTTTTTGTAATACAGTTTTTAAGAATATTGAGATAGCAGGTTTAATCAGTTGCTCTCCAATAGTGTGATTCTTTCCATGTTTTGCTATAAGCAAGGAGATTTCGTAGCTGGCTTCAAGGGCACGAGTATGAGGCGCTTGTTTTGCATGAAATAGTGAAGTGAGTTTTGTTCGGTTTTTAAATTTTTCTTTCAATGATTTGAAGTATTCCAAATCTAAATTAGAATTATTAGGATGTCTTACCTTTAAGTGCGCTTCCAGCCTACCTGCCTTCATTGACTCATTGCTCATCGTCTGATTACATAATAAGCAAAACGGTTTACGCTCATGATGCTCATCAGGAATGAATCCAAACTTCAAAAACTCCACTGCGTATTGACGAGTCTTCTTCTTGTTTGGTTTGCTCATTTTCAATAGGGCTAACAAAAGACTAATTGAGGCAAACTAATTGAGGCAATTGATTGGCTTATCTGAATAGTAAGTTTATTGCTCAGTGCGGGATCTTCTTTGTCTCGCTGGGGTGCGAGAGTTTCCGATGTGGAGGCTTCAAAGGAAAGACGGAATCTAAGGTTGTGCCCGCGATGACCGCTCGTCATGCACAAATATTTTTACAGCCCACGTCTATGCCCCGCGCCCCACCTGAATTTTCTCAGGCCCCACCAGTGGGGCGTACGCCCCACCTTGGGAATCACTGCTCTAGACATTGTGCATGACCCATTGACTCATCACTGTAAGCATGCTCAAAGTCTCTGTAGCAGACTTCCCAAGTTTAATGCAAGATTTCACGATGGCCCTTTATTCCTGTCCATAACAAAATCGCAGAATACATATATATATCACGTGACCGACCAGGCTATCAGATGTTGTTACACAGTGATGTGTGTGTATGAAAGTATGGATTCACAATATACACATAAGGCCTTTTAAACTGATTTCTATCTCTCTATCAATCTGTCTGTCTGCCTGTCTGTCCGTCCACCCACCTACCCACCCACCCATCTGTCTGTCCATCTATCGATCAGTCTATCTATCTATATCTGTCTGTCTGTCTGTCTGTCTGTCTGTCTGTCTGTCTGTCTGTCCGTCCGTCCGTCCGTCCGTCCGTCCGTCCGTCCGTCCGTCCATCTATCGATCAGTCTATCTATCTATGTCTATCTATCTATCTATCTATCTCTCTATCTACCTATCTATCTATAGGTGAAGGAGTGGCTGTGTGGTAAGTAGCTTGCTTACGAACCACATGGTTCCAGGTTCAATCCCACTGCATAGCACCTTCGACAAGTGTCTTCTAGTATATCCTCAGGCCAACCAAAGCCTTGTGAGTGGATTTGGTAGACGGAAACTGAAAGAAGCCCGACGTATATATGTATATATATATATATATATACGTGTGTGTGTGTATGTTTGCGTCGCTGTGTAGTGTCCCCCACCATCGCTTGACAACTGACGCTGGTATGTTTACATCCCCTTAACTTAGCAGTTCAGCAAAAGAGACCGATAGAATAAGTACTAGGCTTACAAAGAATATGTCCTGGGGTCCAATTTGCTCGACTAAAAGGCGGTGCTCCAGCATGGCCACAGTCAAATGACTGAAACCAGTAAAAGAGTATCTATCTATCTGTCTATCTATATCTACCGTTAGCTGTCTATCTATCTATCTCTTTGTTTACATTCCTGTCTGTCTGTGTCTATTTTTCTATTTATGTACACACTTTAAATATATTCATGTATGTATGCATATATGTATTTATAATTTATTCTTAAAATCTTTGAGTCCTGAATATCTATATTATGCGTGTGTATGCATGTGGGTACATAAATATCTATGTATATATATATATATATATATATATATATATATATATATATATATATTCAAAATTTATGCATAAAATCTTTTAAACGCACACATTCATTCATTCTCCCTAACAAAGTGAACCAGCCATCAAAATGCTGATTGACCCCTCCCCCACTACCCTTAAACCCTAACATCCCCTTCCCCCCCACCAGATCCCCAAAATATTCATATTAACGAAACTTTCCTCAAATACAGTATATCCTTCCTGATAAACCTTAATCAGTTTAGGGATTACTGATTTGATTAAGGTCCAACTTGACTCCAACCGCCCTCCCCTACATCTCTGTGCCCCTAACTCTGTTGTCCCTTTAACCCCTTTCATCTATCTCTCTTTCCTTCTTTCTCTTTCCCTCCCTCTCTCTCTCTCTCTTTCTCTGTTTATGTGTGTGAGTATATTTCTATTTTTCTGTTTGAAGAGGGGGAAAGTTTGCATTAATTGTGTTCAGTTAATAAATTGTAATATTTCTCTCTCTCTCTCTCTCTCTCTCTTGCACTCTCATTCTTACTCTCTTTCTCTTTGTTCTTCCCTCTCTCTCTCTCTCTCTCTCTTTGATCTCTCTCTTTGTTCCTCTCTCTCCTGCTTTGTTTCTCTCTCTTTGTTCCTTTCTTATTCTCTTTGTTCTTCTTTCTTACTCCCTTTGTTCTCTCTCTCTCTTTCTTCTCTCTCTCTCTCTTTTTCTTCTCTCTCTCTTTCTTCTCTCTCTCTCTTTTCCTTCTCTCTCTCTTTCTTCTCTCTCTCCCTTTCTTCTCTCTCTCTCTTTGTTTCTCTGACTTTCTTTTTCTCTCACTCTCTTTTGCTCCCTTTATACACACACTTACACAAACTTACACACACACATACACACACACAAACACACTTACACACACACACATACATTTGCATGTGTGAGACAGAAAGATATAGATTGGACAGTAGGTAGATCAGTTTGTAGGTAACAAGATAGGTAGA
>NC_043023.1:699266-701766 GCF_006345805.1 Octopus sinensis
TCTTTCATTTTCCATCTACCAAGTCTACTGACAAGGGTTTGGTCGACCCAAGAGACTATATTAGAAGACACTTGCCCAAGGTGTCATGCAGTGGGACTGAACCTAGAACCATGTGGCTGGTAAGCAAGCTTCTTACCACACAGCAATGCCTGCACCTGTATCTATATATTTATATATAGGTGCAGGAGTGGCTGTATGGTAAGAAACCTGCTTACGAACCACATGGTTTCAGGTTCAGTCCCACTGCGTGTCACCTTGGGCAAGTGTCTTCTACTATAGCCTCAAGCTGACCAAAGCCTTATGAGTGGATTTGGTAGATGGAAACTGAAAGAAGCCCATCGTATATATGTATGTATATATATACATATGTGTGTGTGTGTGTGTGTGTATCTGTGTTTGTCCCCCCAACATCGCTGGTGTATTTACATCCTTATAACTTAGTGGTTTGGCAAAAGAGACCGATAGAATAAGTACTGGGCTTACAAAGAATAAGTCCTGGGGTCGATTTGCTCAACTAAAGGTGGTGCTCCAGCATGGCCACAATCAAATGACTGAAACAAGTAAAAGAGTGTGTGCTTGTGTGTGTCTTTAGTTCATTGTTGCTTGATGACCAGTGTTGGTTTGTTTACTTCCCTGCAACTTAGTGATTTGTCAAAGATACCAATAGAATAAGTAGTAGGCTTAAAAAAATAAATCCTGGGGTCAAATTGTTTGACAAAAACACTTCAAGGCATTGCTCCAGCATGGTCACAGTCAAATGACTAAAGCACTAAAAACAATCTATATCTATATATATATATATATCATTTATTTGTTTCACTCATTAGACTGTAGCCATGCTGGCACTTACTCTACCAGCCTCTTTTTGCCAAACCACTATAGCATGGGGATGTAAACAAACCAACACTGGTTGTTAAGCAGGGGTGGGGAACAAATACAGACATGAAGACACAAACAAACATATATACAATATATATATAAATATATATATATATATATTAATATGTTTGAAGATGAATAGATTCAACGGATATAAATTAATTTATTACTTAGTATTTCAGTTGATTAAAATGCAAACTGATATTATTATATATGTATTGTAATTTAAATTGGGTACAAAGTGAAACAATTGTAGGCAATGTTAAATAATCAATAAATTAATTTATATTCATTTTCAAACTTTTTAATAATATTTCATATTTTATAGTATATTATTGAATAAATATCTCTTCACAATATAATACCTTAAACCAGGTTATTTTGGATAACACTATCCTTATGAGAAGTTTGAGTATCCTCATATCGTGAACATATATACGACAAGCTTCTTTTAGTTTCCGTTTGCCAAATCCACTCATGAGGTTTTGGTTGCCCTGAGACTATAGTAGAAGACATTTGCCCATGGTGCCTCGCAGTGGGACTGAGCCTGGAACCATGTGGTTGGTAAGCAAGCTACTTGCCACACAGCCTCTTCTGTGCATATATGTATATAGAGGGTGCAGTGAATAAATTGTCTAAATTATATATTTATCAAAATTTCATAAAAATTGGCTTTAAACCACAGCCTCCCGATGACTTTGGAATATCCTGCAGCTCTTATGGATGGTCTCCTTGTTTAAGTTGGTGAATGCTGCCTTAATCTTTGCCTTCAGTTCAAATTTGCTGTTAGAAGAAGTTTTTTCAATTATGCCCCACACATAATATGCAAGGGGGTTGTAGTTTAGGGAGTTAGAAGGCCAGGTGTTAGGGGTGATGCAGTCGTAGAAATTGTCTGACAGTCATGACTGTGTACTCCTGCTTGTGTGGCATGGTGCAGAGTCCTGTTTCCAGACATAGGGTCTTCCGGCAGCCACTCTCTTGACCCAGGGCAGCACTACCTCCTTCAAGCACTTGATGTAGGTCTCTGTGTTGAGTGTGAGGCCATGTGGGAAGATGAATGGAAGCATAACGTCGCCATCACTAGAGATCATCCAAACACCATGATGTTGACAGGATGTTCAATTTTTAACACTCTTGGTAAGTGTTTTGAGGACACAGCAAGCTAATGGTTGTTTTGTGTGTTCACCATCTGATCCTGTCAGAAATTTTTCTCATCTGAAAAATACCAAAGCATGTTTGGTTGGAGGGGATCCTTGAGTTTGTTCAAAAGCTTTGTAGTGCAATCTTCCCCCTTTCCTTCATTGCTTGGGATTAGAAATGGCCCTTTCTCATCTTGTTTAAGGAATACTGAATGTCTTCATGCACTACCTGCCTAATAAGAAACTCAGACACTTCCATGTCCCTGGGGATGAACCTGATTACTTGGAGAGATCCTTGTCAATCATGGCCTGAATCCCACCAACAAATTCAGGAGTTCTTATTAGAATGATCAGAGTGAGTTTTCTAAGCTACCATACCTTTGTAATCATCATTAGACTCATCCAATTCCTTCTGAATCCTCTGCACTGTCCACAGATTGACATCGAAACACTCTGAAATATCTGTATGGAGCTTCTTGCAT
>NC_043023.1:709266-734266 GCF_006345805.1 Octopus sinensis
AAAGCCTTGTGAGTGGATTTGGTAGACGGAAACTGAAAGAAGCCCATCGTATATATGTATATATATCGGAGACCCCCTTCGGTCATGACACAGACCATGGGATTGCACCTAGAAAGTTACCCTCCTAGACACAAGTCTGGGCGAGGTTTTTTATGGAAGACCAGCAGTCGCCCATGCATACCAGCCTCCCCTCTCTACGCCATCAGTGTTATCCAAGGGAAAGACAAAGGTCGATACAGCTTGGCACCAGTGACATCGCAACTCATTTCAACATATATATTCTACATACATATATATGTGTGTGTATGTGTGTGTATGTGTTTGTGTGTCTGTGTTTGTCCCCCCAACATTGCTTGACAACCGATGCTGGTGTGTTTATGTCCCCGTAACTTAGCGGTTCGGCAAAAGAGACCAATAGAATAAGTACCAGGCTTACAAAGAATAAGTCCTAGGTCGATTTGCTCGGAAACAAGTAAAAGAGAGAAAGAGAGATATACCCATGTTTTTTAGGAATGGGTAGCCACAACAAGACACACACACCAGGCATTCCATTCATTGCCCAGCTCAAAGAGGGGAACCCCGTCCTATGCTCGGGTCAAGGCATAGAACGCAACCCCCAATATCAGCAGTGGGGCCCGATAGCATATGCTGGTTTACCCCCGCTGCATCATGCTGGTTCCATACCCCTTTGACCAACATCAAATTCACTCATCCAACCACAAACACTCTCCAAACTTACCCATCATTAATAAACTCTCTTGCCTCTCTCACTTCATCACCTCTCGGAGGCGCAATGACCCAGTGGTTAGGGCAGTGGACTCGCGGTCATAGGATCGCAGTTTCGATTCCCAGACCGGGCGTTGTGAGTGTTTATTGAGCAAAAACACCTAAAAGCTCCACGAGGCTCCGGCAGGGGATGGTGGTGATCCCTGCTGTACTCTTTCACCACAACTTTATCTCACTCTTACTTCCTGTTTCTGTTGTACCTGTATTTCAAGGGGCCGGCCTTGTCACTCTCTGTGTCACGCTGAATATCCCCGAGAACTACGTTAAGGGTGCACGTGTCTGTGGAGTGCTCAGCCACTTACACGTTAATTTCACGAGCAGGCTGTTCCATTGATTTGGATCAACCGGAACCCTCATCGTCGTAACCGACGGAGTGCTTCCATCCCATCATCACCTCTAACTACCAAAGCTTTTTTCACTCTGTCCATCCAAGCAAACTGAGGTCTGCCTCTGGTTCTGCTGCCTACCACTTCTGATTTCGACACCCTCCTTGCCATGCACTCCTCATCCATCCTCTCCATATGGCCACCTCAACATTTGCCTATCTATTTTGGTTGTTAGTTTTTCTCTCATCCCTGCTCGCCTTCGCACCTCCTCATTCCCCATCCTGTCCATCCATGTCACATCAACCAGAGTCCTCAAACATCTCATCTCAAACACATCACTGGTAATTTATTTTATCGACCCTGGAGGAATGAAAATAAAAATTAGCTATGGTGGAATTTGAACTTAGAATGCAAAAACCGACTCAAGACCAGTAATTTTGAAAAGCATAGGAGCAGTAAAAGCTGAAATTTTTTACCCCAGTACCGGACTGGTACTTTATTTTACAACAGTCACAAATGTGACAGCAGTAGGATTTGAACTGGAAGAAATTTTGTCCAGCACTCTAATGAGTCTGCCAACCTGCAGCGGTTGTTATTTCTCATTTTGACACAAGGGGAAATGGTGAATGGGCAGAATCATTGGCATGCAGGGCAGAATGCTTTTTCTTCTTTTATTCTTTGTAAGCCTAGTACTTATTCTAACGGTCTCTTTTGCTGAACCGCTAACTTATGGGGACGTAAACACACTAGCATTGGTTGTCAAGCAATGTTGGGGGAACAAACACAGACACAAAAACATATACACATACACATATACATATATATATATATATATATATATATATATATATATATATATATATATATATATATATATATATACATACATATGAAGGGCTTCTTCAGTTTCCGTCTACCAAATCCATTCACAAGGCTTTGGTTGGCCCGAGGCTATAGTAGAAGACACTTGCCCAAGGTGCCACACAGTGGGAATGAACCCGGAGTCATGTGGTTGGTAAGCAGGCTACTTACCACACAGCCACTCCTGTGTCCATATATATATATTTATATATATATATATATATATATATATATACACACACACACACATTCATGCATATATCTATGTTAGTATAGATAGAGAGATAGATAGATATTTTCCCTTTTATCTTTTACTTGTATCAATCATTGGACTGTGGCCATACTGGGGCACCACCTTGAAGAATTTTAAATGAGTAAATTGATCCTAGTACTAGTATTTACTTCATCAGTGGTTTTCGCTGAATCACTAGTTTAGGGACTTATAAAAAAAATAAACACCACCAGTTATCAAGCTGTAGCAGTGCTACCACACACACACACACACACAACACACACACACACACACACATTCGTATATATACACACATGTATATATAAAATGAAGACCTATCATTTGTTGAATATATTCATTAGCAATCATTTTAATTCTCTAAATTAATTAGTCATTGTTCCCGAAATGCTCATTAAATAGACAAGAATATTGCAACAACAACAGCAACAACAATAAAATGGTATGTGGGGGGATGCAAATAAAATGTTTACAAAATAGGGAGAACTTCTGGGTCTGGCTGTTATGAAATCTATATTGTTTGCTTACGTAATTTATTAATTAAGTCCTTCTAATCTTATAATTAAATTAATTAAACATACATTAGCATTTGAAGGGGAAAATAGAAGTTAGTAAATAAAAATTGTATTGAAATTGTATGAATATGATATATATATATAAATGTGTGTATGCATATAAAGATAGATAGATAATGTATTATATGTGTGTGCATGTGTGTGTGTGTGTGTGTGTGTATATATATATGTGTGTGTGTGTGTTTGTGTGTGTGTCTGTGTATGAAGGCGCATGGCTCAGTGGTTAGAGCGTCAAGCTTATGATTATGAGGTTGTGAGCTCGAATCCTGGACCGGGCTGTGTGTTGTGTTCTTGTGCAAGACACTTTATTTCACATTGCTCCAATTCATTCATCTGTAGAAATGAGTTGCGGCATCAACTGGCACCAAGCTGTATCAGTCCCTTTGCCTTTCCCTTGGATAACGTCAGTGGTGTGGAGAGGGGAGGCTGGTATGTAGGGTGACTGCTGGCCTTCCATAAAAACAACATTAGGTTGTGCATTCACTGGTGAGGCGACTTTCCACCCAGACTTGTACCCTGGAGGGAACCTTTTGGGAGCACCCATGGTCATTCATGACCAACAGGGTTCAGTTTTGATATATATATATATATCATCATCATCATCATCATCATCGTTTAACGTCCGTTTTCTGCGCTAGCACGGGTTGGACGGTTTCGACCGGGGTCTGGGGAGCCAGGGGCTGCCCCAGGCACCAGTCTGGTCTGGCAGTGTTTCTACAGCTGGATGCCCTTCCTACGCCAACCACTCTCCGCGAGTGTAGTGGGTGCTTTTTACGTGCCACCTGCACAGTGCCAGAGGGGTCTTCATCGCCACGGTCGGTTGGTGCTTTTTTGTGCCACCTGCACAGAAGCCAGTCGGGGGCTGCTGGCATCGGCCACGTTTGGATGGTGCTTTTTATGTGGGGGGGGTGCAGAAATATAGGGGAGCACCAGTGGGGAGGGGTGGTTCAGAGAAACGATGACAGGTTCTAGGCAAGTAGAATGTAGGATATCACGAGAGGGGTAATGCATGGTGAAATAGCGTATTGAAGAGTAGACACCTATAAGCGTTCGAAGAGTAGACACCTATAATGGTGGTGGGAGAAGCGACATCCGGTATAGATGGAGCAAAAATAGAGACATCCGGTATTGGTGGTGGGGGTGGGCAGGGCGGGTGCACCGCGAATACGCGAAGGTAGATATAGACGAGAGAGCAAGACTTGGTCGGGCAAAATTAATAGAGGGACGGTGGAGAAAGAGAAATTATAGGCATATAATGATGAGAGGAGTTAGGGAATACTTAATGATGAGAAGGAATTAGGGAATGCTTAAGCGTATTAGTAAGTAGATAAATAGTTAGATAGATAAAAAAAAAAACAGATATATATATATATATATACATACATACATACATACATACATACATACATAATACATATATATATACATACATACAGGGTGCATATATGTATATAAGGTGCGTAAGGACATACCTCTTTTGGGTCACTGCTGCATTTTTTTGCTAGCTCTTTATAATCTTTGTTTCAGAAAATAATAATGGCAGACCCTCAGCTTACCCAAGAAATGGAGAGGCATGTTGTTATTGTGGTTTAGAAATAGTGATTTAGAAATATCTCGATTTTTAAAAGTTGCCTATTCTTTCATCTACAGATCTTTCATATCACCAGTATCAAAGCATAAAAAATCATTCTAAATGCTCTGAAATCATCAGAGCACTTGAATTTATCCAGCAAGTTCAACAGACCATTGATTACAATCCCAGAAAGTCCATGAAGTCAGAAGAGAGAGTCAAATTTGTTGTCCAGGAAGACGTCTTATATGATGAGGAATGCTCAATTTGTCAGAAAAACCAAAAGAAAATCACTACATCAGATCTAAATGGCTCTTATACAAACTGAAAAATCCAGTAGAAGATTTGATTTGTTTTTTCTCAGATGAGAAAAATTTCGACCAAGATCAAAAAGCTAACAGAAGAAATCACTGAAGTTCCAGGTGTTATGCATACAAAATTTCCTGCAACTGTCATGGTTTTAGGGTTATCAGCAATGAAGGACATGAGATGCCTCCTTACATCTTTCCACAAGGTCTTAGAGTTAAGTCTGCCATTGAGGTCCTGGAAACTATTGTTAAACCCTGGATAGACAGTGCATGCATTGGAAGGCTGTATGTGTTTCAGTAAGGCTCTACACTATCACACATGGGTCTAGTAACACAAGAATGGATGGCTGAAAATTTTCATGATCACATAACCCCTAACATTTGGCCTCCTAATTCCCCAGATTTCAACCCATTGGAATATTACATGTAGAGCATTGTTGAGGGAGAAGTCAATGAACATGCCCATAACACTAAAGATTCTTCAAAAGCTGCCATAATCAGAGTAATGTCAAAAATGAACCAGGACCACTTAATTCGAGCATGTAGATGATTTAGATCTCATATAGAAGCAGCTGTTGAAGCTGAAGGTGGCTTTATTGAATGACATTATAAGAAAGAAGGTTTATTTCTATCCTTATAGCATTTTTTGATAAATAACATTATTATCTGTTATTATATATCTGTTTTTTTATAAACATAAATCTGTCCTAAAATATCTTATGCACCCTGTATATATTTCTGTACACAGGCACAAAGGGTAAATCAGAAAGTAATGTACACCCTTTGTGTGTGTGTGTGAGTGTGTGTGTGTGTACATATACACACTCACACATACACAAACACACAAGCAAGTCAGAAATAGATGCAATTTTCATTTGCACTAATTTCTTACTCTCCTTCATGTATTTATGTACACACACACACACACACATGCACACATGCACACACATGCAACTATGTGTCTGTCTGTCTGTCTAGTATCAAAATCAGATGTTGCACATACTGAAATATACCAAATGCTTTTTATTCCTTCCTTCGTACGTGAGGGCAACAAGAAATGATTTCTCTGTGACAATTGAATAAATTACACCAATTTTTCAAGATCAATAACTTTTGATTGCATGTACACATGCACTTTATCTAAAACACTCTGCATAATAGCATCGCAGTATATCATTATTTTTTCAACAATGATATATGTATCCGTTCTTCACCGGAATGTTCTTATTGTGTGGTTATGCTGATGAAGTCAGCCCTTGAATCGATTTGCGGTGTTTCCTCTTTAATCAGTACCATTTCAGTTATTATTTGCTTTGACACTAGCTGCAAATAAAACAAATTCCTCCAAGCTCTGTCTGTTAAATGGGCAAATACTTTGACAATGGCAATTGTATTTCTGTCTTCTATTCACACTTCTCAAATGATTTAAATTCTTTGTTTCTTTTATCATTCATCAATCATGCAGTGTTAGCAGAATTCCTAAACATTGACTACCTTATTTTAAGTGAAGTGGTCTTAAAAGTTTTTCCTATAGCCGTGCATCAGAGAGAAATGTTTTCTTACTAGTTCTCTGACACATCTCTAATCTTATAATACTCATATTTCTATTTCCTAATGTTTATATATTATAGGTACAGGCATAGGAGTGGCTATGTGGTAAGTAGCTTGCTTACGAACTACATGGTTCCGGGTTCAGTTCCACTGCATGGCACCTTGGGCAAGTGTCTTCTACTATAACCTCAGGCCAACCAAAGCCTTGTGAGTGGATTTGGTAGGCGGAAACTGAAAGAAGCACGTCGTATATATGTATGTATGTACATATATATATATATATATATATGTGTGTGTGTGTGTGTGTGTGTGTGTGTGTGTGTGTGTGTGTGTGTGTGTGTGTGTATATGTTTGTGTATCTGTGTTTGTCCGCCCAACATCGCTTGAAAACCGATGCTGGTGTGTTTATGTCCCCGTAACTTAGCGGTTTGGCAAAAGAGACTGATAGAATAAGTACTATGCTTACAAAGAATAAGTCCTGGGGTTGATTTGCTCGACTAAAGGTGGTGCTCCAGCATGGCCACAG
This sequence comes from Octopus sinensis, assembly GCF_006345805.1. Lineage (NCBI taxonomy): Eukaryota > Metazoa > Mollusca > Cephalopoda > Octopoda > Octopodidae > Octopus > Octopus sinensis. The sequence continues at coordinate 716,020 of NC_043023.1, forward strand.
TCAAATGACTGAAACAAGTAAACCAGTAAAAGAGTATATATCATCATTATATTATAATCTTATAATATATATAGTCCACTCTGCTGGCTGACTGGTGTTAGGAAGGACATCCGGCCATAAAACACCTTGCCAAAATAGACAGAAGTCTGGTGCAGGTTTCTGCTTGACTGGCTCCTGTCAACCCATCCAACCCATGCCAGCATGGAAGGTGGACATTAAACGATGATGATGATGGCTTTGAGGTAAGAAATTTGCTTCCCAACCACATGGTTCTGAGTTCAGTCCCACTGAATGACATTTTGAGCAAGTGTCTCTACTACAACCTTGGGCTGACCGAAGCCATGTTAGAGAACTTGGTAGATGTTTATATAGCCTGTCATATATATATGTCTGTGTGTATTTGTGTGTGTGTGTGTTTCTGTTTGTTCTCTCACCATTGCCTGACAACTGGTGTTTGTGTGTTTATACCCCTATAACTTAGCAGTTCAATGAAAGAGACTGATAAAATAAGTACCAGGCTTTCCAAAAATAAATAAGTACCGGGTTCGATTCATTTGACAAAAAGTTCTTGAATGTGGTGCCCCCAGAATGGCCACAGGCTAATCACTAAAACAAATTAAAAATAAAAGATAACGTCAAGTCTTATCATTTTTAATTAATTCTTAGAAATTCCAAACAGTTTTGAACAATTTTTAAATAAATTTTAACAGGATTTTCTTCAATTAGGCTCATGCATGGCTGTGTGGTAAGAAGCTTGCTTCCCAACCACATGGTTCTGGGTTCAGTCTCATTGTGTGGCACCTTGAGCAAGTGTCTTCTACTATAGCCTTGAGCCAATCAAGGCCTTCATAATGGATTTGAACAGAACCTTAGGCTCAATTCAGATGGCAATATGAAGCTGCTGTAGACTGTAGTCAAACCCTGGCTGAAGAGGGTTCCTGCGGGAATGCCATATGTGTGGCAGTAGGATTTGGCTCCTTACCATATCTCTGGAAAGAATCAGAAATGGTTGGTGGAGAATTTCTATGACTTCACCAGTTCCAATTTCTGGTCCCCTAATTCCCCAGATTGTAATCCCTTGGATTAATTTGTGTGGGGCACAGGTGTGAAAGACATCAATCACTCTGCTTACAACAAAAGGCTGAGCTGGTGTTTGAAACACCTCAGAGGTACTTGAAGATCTTACCAGGAACACAGTAAAAAACGCATGCAGCAGGTTCAGGAGCCTTCTTGAGATTGTCGTGGAAGCTGAGGGCATCTACTTTGAGTAAACAGTTATCTCCCAGCCATTATATTAATATTTTTTGATATTTTGAAAATACTTTCACTTTTGGATGGGACTTTGTGCTTTTTTGTGCAAGCCATCAAATTCAGCCTGAACACCTTGGAGAGAGAGAGAGAGGCTTTTATCAACACATAAGGCTTTGGTCAGCATGGGGCCCATAGGAGAAGACAGTTTCCCAAGGTGCTGTGCAGTGGGACTGAACCCAAGACTATGCAAGTACAAAACAAGCTTCTCAACCACCACACACCCACGTCTGTATCTCTTGATTTATGAATTTAATTAAGCTCATAAACGGATTTATTATAAGATTTCTATTTCTTTATACTGCAATTAGATTGCTAATTAGTTTTATATTTATCTAACGATATAATTAGTCCATTCAAGTATTTTATATTTTTGATTCTATGCTTGGGGTTTTGGCCTATTTGTTGTATATAGACAGATGCACTTTTAACCACACACACATATGCATATAGGTGCAGCTTGCTTCTCAACCACGTGGTTCTGAGTTCAGTCCCACATATTACATTTACATACACACACATATACATACATACATACATACGCACACAGGCATCTTTCAGTTTCTATCTACCAAATCCACTCACAAGGCTTTAGTCAGTCCGAGACTCTAGTAGAAGACACTTGCCCAAGGTGCCACGCAGTGGGACTGAACCTGGAACCATGTGATTGGTAAGCAAGCTACTTACCACACAGCCACTCCTATGCCTCTAAAGAAATAGTTAAATTTACCATGTTTATATGTAGGTGAAGGTGCGTGGATTATTGGTTAGGGTATTCAGCTCAGATCATAAGGTCCTGAGTTCAATTCCTGGTGATGCGTTACAGCCTGTGAAGTTCTTAACCACCTACATGGGAATTTCATAATAAGGTCAACTGGAACCTTTGTCATTGTAACTGACAGAATGCCAGTGTCCTTGAGCAAGACACTTTACTTCATGTTGCTCCAGTCCACTCACCTGGCAAAAATGAATTGTACCTGCAATTCAAAGGGTCATCCTTGCCATATTCTGTGTCACACTGAATCTCCCTGACAACTACATTAAGGGTACACATGTCTGTGGAATACTCAGCCACATGCATGTTAATTTTCATGAGCAGGCTGTTCCATCAATTAGATGAACTGAAACTCTCATTGTCATAAACGATGGAGGCCCAGTCATGTAGGTTTACATATATCACACCTTGATACCGTATCGATTAAGGTCCCCATTGGCAGGCCCCTAGTTTTACATACGCTGTTAAATACTTATTTTATGCAACTTAGTCCATTTCTCTGAGGCTACTGTTAATATAAAAATATTTGCTGTTTGTTTCCCTGGGACAGATCAAAATGATGCAGACACCACTGATAAGACCTCAACGAGGCTCAAAAATGTATCAAGGCTGTTCATAATTTCTTTCAATCTATGGTGAAATAAGTAAATTTGCACATAAAGAATGCACTCAAGGGTTTGCATCCATCTGAGTGGTTTTTCACATGTTTCATTCAACAGTATACTTATAGGTACAGGCCTGGCTGAGTGGTAAGAAGTTTGCTTCCCAACCACGTTGGTTCTGGGTTCAGTCCCACAGAATGGCACCTGGGACAAGTGTCTTTTATTATAACCTTGGGCTGAGTAAAGCCTTGTGTATGGATTTGGTAGATGGAAACTAAAAGAAGCCCATCATGTGTATATGTATGTATGTGTGTGTGTGTGTGTCCATGTGTCTATCTTTATCCCTGCTGCCCCCATTTAACAACTGGTGTTGGTGTGTTTGTATCTCCATAACTTAGCGGTTCGGCAAAAGAGACTGATAGAATAAATACCAGGTTTAAGAGAAAAGTACTGGGATTGATTCATTCAACTAAAGATTCAAGGTGGTGCCCCAGCATGGCCGTAGTCTAATGACTGAAACAAATGAAAGATAAAAGATATGTAACTTCTGAATCCGTACTGGTGCCACGTGAAAAGCACTGAAGCTGGTGCCATGTAAAAAGCACTTATACTCGCTGTGTTGGTGCTACATAAAAAGCACCCATGCTGGTAACACATATAAAGCACTGATACTGGTATAGTTCTATATTTAAGAGATGAGGAATTATGTACATTATTTACATTTGATGGATATTCATCCTCATCTGGTTTGTTGTTAACACGTTTCAGCTGACATACCCTCCAGCCTTCATCAGGTATCTTGGGGAAATTTCAAACCTGGGTTCTCATTCCTAAGGTATTTTTCGATGTTATTCTTCTTCTCATCATTATTCAGGTCACTGCCTGGAATCGAACTTGGAATCTTGGGGTTAGTAGCTCACACTCTTAACCACATGCCATATGCCCACAGGCATATGGCATAGTGGATAAGAGCACTGGCTACAAACCCCAAGATTCCAAGTTCAATTCCAAGCAGTGACCTGAATAATAATAATAATAATAATAATAATAATAATATCGAAAAATACCTTAGGAATGAGAACCCAGGTTCGAAATTTCCCCAAGACACCTGATGAAGGCTGGAGGGTATGTCAGCCGAAACGTGTTAACAACAAACCAGATGAGGATGAATATCCATCAAATATAAATAATGTACTGATGCTGGTGTCACTTAAAATGCAGCCAGTACACCCAGTAAAGTGGTTGATATTAGGAAGGGTATCCAGCTGTAGAAACCATGCCAAACCAGACAATTGAAGTCTGGGGTAGTTCTCCAGCTTGCCAGCTTCTGTCAAACCATCCAACCCATGCCAGCATGGAAAATGGACATTAAATGATGATGATGATGATGATGTTGATGATAAGTGCATGTGTGTAGCTGTATGTCGTCCCCCCACCCCAACACTAACACAATATAAGCAGACACGTCTTCAAACCATGCACAAAGTTATGTCTGACCTACATACAGCATGGCCCACGTCCCACTTACTAAAAACACATAAAAATCTATAACATTCAGCCCTTCCAAATTTTGTTAGAAAACACATTATCCAAAAGAAAAAAAAGCCCTCCGTCTTTTGTATCCTAAGCAACAATAGCTTTTGAGTTAACGACATTGATAACGGAGATAATGCAAGCAATTATAAAATTATTTATAGCTCAATAGTAAACCACACCTCGAGATAAAAACAATATTTTATCACAAATTTCTTGTTAAAAATGCCCCCCACAGAAAAAGAACATTAGCAAAATATCTTTCTATTCACTAATCACTGGGTTTCTCATATTTTAGCATTGATAGGTTCACAGCTGGGGCCTTCATAAGAATTTTTCAGAGAAAAGTTTTCTAAAGATAAAAACCACCTCATTTACAGAAATTGGTCTATAGAAAATTTATTCTTTTATTCTTTTATTTGTTTCAGTCATCTGACTGCGGCCATGCTGGAGCTCCGCCTCAAAGGGTTTTGGTCAAACAAATCAGCCCCCAGTACTTCTTATTTTATTTAAAACCTGGTACTTATTTTGTTGGTCTCTTTTGCTGAACAGCTAAGTTACAGGTGCATAAACATGCCAAAACTGTTTGTCAAGTGGTGATGTGACAAAAACAGATACACACACATACGATGAGCTTCCCTCAGTTTCCATCTACCAAATCCACTCACAAGGCTTTGGTCAGCCTGAAACTATAGCAGAAGACACTTGCCCAAGGTGCTATGCAGTGGGGCTGAACCAGGAACCATGTGGTTGAGAAGCAGGCTTCTTACCACACAGCCAATCCTGCACCTGTATAAAGGCAATTATATGAAGGATTCATCATTATCATCATCATCATCATCATTTTATGTCTGCTTTCTATGCTGGCATGGGTTGGATGGTTTGGCTGGATCTGGTAAGGTCAGGGGTTGCAGAAGGCTCCATTATCTGTTCTGACAAGGTTTCTATGGCTGGATGCCCTTCCTAATGCCAACCACTCCATAAAATATACTTGATGCACTTTAAGTGGCACCAGAATCAGTATCAATTCTGCAGTGATGGACGGGTCTTTAATGAGTGAAGGTGCATGGATTAGTGGTCAGGGTATTTGCTTCATGATCTTTAGGTTGTGAGTTCAATTCCTGGTAACATGTTGTGTCCTTGAGCAAGACATTTTATTTCACTTTGCTCCAGTCCACTCAGTTGGCAAAAATAAGTTGTACCTGTATTTCAAAGGGCCGGCCTTGTCACTTTCTATGACACACTGAATCTGCCTGAGAACTATGTCGGGGAAAACAGGTGTCTGTGGAATGCTCAGCCACTTGTATGTTATTTTCAAGAGATGAGCATTCTGTTAATTAGACCAGCTGGAACACTTGTCCTCATAACTGACAGAGGGCCAGTGTCCTTGAGCAAGACACTTTATTTCACATTGCTCTACTCCCCTCAGATGGCAAAAATGAATTGTCCCTGTAATTCAGAAGGGGCCAGCCTTGTCACATTTTGTGCCAGGCTGAAGCTCCTTGAGAACAACGCTATGAGTATGGCTTGTCTGTGGGGTACTCAACCACTTGCATGTTGAGGGAAAGAAGAATTGGAAGAAGGAGAATTGGAAGAAGAAGAAGAAGAATTGGAAGAAGGAGAAGGAGAAGAAGAATTGGAAGAAGAAGAAGAAGAAGAAGAAGAAGAAGAAGAAGAAAAAGACTTGGAAGAAGAAAAGAATTGGAAGAAGAAGAATTAGAAGAAGAAGAATTGGAAGGAGAAAAAGAAGAAGAAGAAGAATTGGAAGAAGAAGAAGAAGAAGAAGAAGAAGAAGAAAGAGAAAAAGAAGAAGAAGAAGAAGAATTGGAAGAAGAGGGGGTTAAGAAAGAATGATGTTGCACAAAACTGTAAAGGAGCCAGCATGAATCCTGGAGGCAAAAGCAGGTCACAACAATTTGAAATATAATCCATAAACTGTTTATATACACTTGTTTATACGCAAATGTTTATATATAATATATACTATATATACACAACAGGTTCTAAGTGGTTGTTGATGTTTGTGTTCCTGTTGTAAATAGCTTGTCATTGTGGTTCTTGTTGTTGCTAGTGTATAGTGTTTGCTACCCTTTGTGTGTGTGTGTGTGTATATATATATATATATATATATATATATAATATATATATATATATATGGTGCCCCAGCATGGCCACAGCTCGTGAGCTGAAACTAGATAAAATAAATAAAAAAAAAAATATATATATATATATAGGCGCAGGAGTGGCGGTGTGGTAAGTAGCTTGTTTACCAACCACATGGTCCCAGGTTCAGTCCCACTGCGTGGCACCTTGGGCAAGTGTCTTCTGCTATAGCCTCAGGCCGACCAAAGCCTTGTGAGTGGATTTGGTAGACGGAAACTGAAAGAAGCCTGTCGTATATATGTATATATATATATGTATGCGTGTGTGTGTTTGTGTGTCTGTGTTTGTCCCCTAGCATTGCTTGACAACCGATGCTGGTGTGTTTATGTCCCTGTCACTTAGCGGTTTGGCAAAAGAGACTGATAGAATAAGTACTGAGCTTACAAAGAATAAGTCCCGGGATCGAGTTGCTCGATTAAAGGTGGTGCCCCAGCATGGCCGCAGTCAAATGACTGAAACAAGTAAAAGAGTAAAAGAGAGTATATATATATAGATGCAGGCATGGCTGTGTGGTAAGAAGCTTGCTTCCCAACCACGTGGTCCTGGGTTCATTTCCATTGTGTGGCACCTTGGGCAAGCGTTTCCTACTATAGCCTTGGGAGTGGATTTGGTAGGTGGAAACTGAAAGAAGCCTGTTGTATATATAAATACATATATATATATGTGTGTAAATATGCATGTATGCATGTATATTTGTTTGTGCGCATGTGTGTGTATACATATGTGTACATAAATGTGTATATATATATATATATAGATAGATAGATAGATGGTTCTGGGTTCATATCTATTCTGTGGCACCGTGGGTAAGTGTTTTCTTCTATAGCCTTGGGCTGATCAAAGCCGTGTGAGTGGATTTGATAGGTGGAAACTGAAAGAAGCCTGTCATATACATATATACATAACTGCTTGACAACAGGTGCTGGTATATTTATGTTCCCCTCTATGTTTAGCCCCCTGTGGGTAATAACGAAATAGGTATATTTATGTCACTATAACTTAGCAGTTTGGCAAACCAGACCAAGAGAAAAAGTATGAGGCTTTAAAAACTGAAGTACTGGGGTTGATTTATTTGACTCAAAATTCTTCTGTGTGGTGCCCCAGGGTTGCTACAGTCTTGTGACTGAATCAAATAAAAGATAAATGATATATACATTTATAGGTGCAAGCATAGCTGTGTGGTAAGAAGCTTGCTTCCCAATGACATGGTTCTGGGTTCAGTCTCACAGCATGGCACCTTGGGCCATATCTTGTATTATGGCCTCAGGCCTTGTGAGTACATTTGGTAGACAGAAACTGAAAGAAGGCATGTGGCTTAGTTGTTAGGGTGTCAGCATCATGATCGTAAGATTGTGGTTTCAATTCCTGGACCGGGGGACATGTTGTGTTCTTGAGCAAAACACTTCATTTCACGTTGCTCCAAAAAAAGGCGGCGAGCTGGCAGAAACGTCGATTAAATAAGTACCAGTTAGGCACTGGGGTCGATGTAATCGACTCAATCCATTTGTCTGTCTTTGTTTGTCCCCTCTATGTTTAGCCCCTTGTAGGTAGTAAAGAAATAAGTATTTCGTCTGTCTTTATGTTCTGAGTTCAAACTCTGCCAAGGTCAACTTTGCCTTTCATCCTCCAGGGTTGATAAATTAAGTACCAGTTACACACTGGGATCGATGTAATTGACTTAATCCCTTTGTCTGTCCTTGTTTGTCCTCTCTATGTTTAGCCCCTTGTGGGCAATAAGGAAATAAGAAACTGAAAGAAGCCCTTCATATATATAAACTAATAGCCAAGGCCCAAGGGAGACAATCGTTTACCTTTGTAGTGCTTTGGTGACTGCAAGATGGCAGTGTGGCTGAAGATCAAGGGACAATGGCAAAGAGAGATAATTACCTAGGGTTTTACCCTTAAAAACGAAACTTATCCCCCTTCAATATTTTAAAGAGGTCTCAGACCAGCAGTGTTTGGGGTCTGAAGATACACCATAAGGCTAAACTCCCTATGAGCAAGAAACCCTGGGTAACCCCATAAACTGGCCAACCCCACTATAATAAATAAATATGTGTGTGTGTGTGTGTATTTATGTGTGTGTCTTTGTGATTGTGTTTGTCTCCTCCACCATCACTTGACAACTGATGCTGGTGTGTTTACATCCCTATAACTAAGCAGTTTGGCAAAACAGACCAATAAAATAAGTACTAGACTTACAAAAGATATGTCCTGGGGTCAATTTCTGTAAAGCAGTGCTCCAGCATGGTCAAAGTCAAATGACTGAAACAAATAAAAGAATAAAAGAAAAGAACCTATATATAGATGTACAAACACGCATATAATATATCTTGTATCTTTCACTTGTTTCACTCATTAGACTGTGGCCATGCTGGGGCAATTCCTTGGAGAATTGTAGTGGAATAAATCAACTCCAGTATTTAAGATTTTGTTTTTTTTCTTTTAATCCTGGTACCTATCTTACCAGTCTCTTTTGCCAAACTGCTAATGTTAGAGGGACATAAACAAACCAACACTGGCAATCAAGCAGTGATGGCGGACAAACACACACACACACACACATATACTCTCTCTCTCTTTCTCTCACATGCACAATGGGCTTCTTTTAGTTTCCATCTACCAGATCTACCCACAAGGCTTTTGTTCGATCCAAGGCTGTAAGAGAAGACGGCACTTGAAGTCTTAGCTGCTGTTTATTTCTCTGTGAGCTCTATGTTATCATGCCTAGCCATATCTGGCATCCTACACTTTGATATGCCTTGATTCTTAAGAACCCTCATAACAAAATGTTATATATATATATATGTTTTTACCCCTCTGCAAAGTAATTTTATTTAATTCTTTCGCAGGAAGGGCTAGTTCGAAGAGTCGTGTTCTGTCCTCACCTTCGAAACACGCTGGAGTTGAACTAGGGACAGCTGATGAAGGGGATTTTTCCTTGTGTAGTTTGTCTTGTACTCTGTTTATTCGTTGTAAAAAAATGGTCCGTTCCATGCTTGTTTTTACGTTTTCGTTTCTCATTGAGTTCTACGTCTATTTGTGGTGTCCTGCACACACGTATATATATTTATATATATAAATATATATAACGGTGTGCAGGACACCACAAATAGACGTAGAACTCAATGAGAAACGAAAACGTAAAAACAAGCATGGAACGGACCATTTTTTTACAACGTAGGTACGTACATATATGTATGTATGTATGCATATTTTATTCATTACACTATTATATATATATATATATATATATATTATATAAGTATAAACATTATTCATATATATATATATATTATATATATATATATATACGTGTGTGTGTTTATATATATATATATACATACACACATACATATATATACACAACATGTGTGTACATGTGCATGTTTATATACTTACATATGTACATATATATATATATATATACACCACACACACGTATATATATATATATATATAATGTTTATACTTGTAAGCACAAACATGACATTGTGAATGGTCTCCAAACAATATCGGTTTTCACAATCTTTTCTCCATTTCTCTCGTAACTTTCCAATCTAGAATTACTTATTGTCTGCATACGTATGTACACATACACATGCTTGCATACATGCACAAACACATATACACACATACATATATATATATATATAAATCTTTGTGCAAATGTATATATATATATATATATATATATATATATACATATATACACTTAGTAAACATTAGGAAATGCTAATTTGCCCCTTAAGATTTGAAGCATTTAAACATTGTATCATGTTAAATGATGCCTTTCATTTGGGTGTATATATATACTCTGACTCACATACATACATACAAACATACACACACACACACACATATATATATACATATGTATAGTGTATATGTATATATGTATATATATATATTTATACATATGTATATACATATGCTAGCATGGAAAGCGGACGTTAAACGATGATGATGATATATTTATACACATATATATTATAATGTATATATATATGTATGTATTATGGTATATATATGTATATATATATGTATATATGTAGATATATATATCTAAATGTATATATGTATGTATATATGTATATATATATGCATATATATATATATATATCATATATATATATATAATATATATATATATATGTATGTATATATATGCATATATATATGCTAATTCTCGCACACAGAATCATACGAACATGCATTTAATCAAATGTTATCTCGGTTCCTATGTTGACCAGCAATATATACATATTTTGTTCACGGAAACTTATATCTACCACAAACTACATTTAAACAACCACCACCCCCACACACACACAGACAGATGGAGTTCCACATAAATACAATATGCATTCATGCACAATACACATATAAACAAACACGCAATACGATACGTAATAGATCCAGTTATTTTGTAAATTAAAATACCAAAATAACTAAACATTAACCATTTTGCAGCATTTTTATTAGTATTATTATTATTATTATTATTATTATTGTTATTAGTATTCAGTCTGAACCATTTCAGTTGCTCTCTTGTTATGAGGTGATCCGTCTTTGACCCCTTCTGGAAATCCTAAGAGTGCAATAGGTTAGCTTATATATATATATTAGGTATAGTTGTGCTAGTTAAGATCACTTCTTTGCAATTATGTGATTAGGGGTTCAGTTCTTGTGTGTGGCACCCCTTGAACAATAGTCTTCTACTTACAGCCATGGGCTGACCAAAGCCTTGTTAGTGGATTAGGTAGATGGAAACAAAAAGAAGCCCATTGTATATATATATTTTTTTCTCTCCTTGTTTTTTTCTGTGTCCCTTTCTGTCGAAGAGCGTAGGCTCGAAACGTAAAGGACTTTTTCTATTCCTGAGCGCTTATACTAATACATTTGTTTGTTTGTATTCCACCTGCCTTCGTCGTTTGTTTATTTTCGTAAACTTTCCCTTTATATATATATGTGTGGAGGCACATGGCTTAGTGTTTAGGGTGTCAGCATCATGATCATAAGATTGTGGTTTCGATTCCTGTACCGGGTCACGTGTTGTGTTCTTGAGCAAAACACTCAACTTCACGTTGCTCTAGTCCACTCAGCTGGCAAAAATGAGTAACGGTGTGATGGACTGGCGTCCTGTCCAGCTGGAGAACACACACACCATAAAAACTGGGAAACTGGGCCCATGAGCCTGGCTAGGCTTGAAAAGGGCACATTTATTATTATTAGATATATACACACACACACACATATATATAACAGCCGAAATTTGCTATGATGATTCGGTGTCTGACTGAAGATTGAAGGCTTCGAATGATTTTCTGTGTTCCGTGTTCGTCCCTTCCTGTATTTCACGTTCTTTATATATAAAAACATTTATTCTTATATATATATATATATATTGGTATGCAATCCTTTATCCGGAACCCTAGGTGACAGTTGTGTTCTGAAATTTGGATTTTTTTGTGATTTAAGAACAAAAGCTACGTGTCCCTGGGTAAATTATATACAGAATCACAAGAAACAACATGAAGACTGCAAACAGTAAATGGATGTTTTCTCTCTACAAGTGCCAACCCATACCAGACACTTGGCGGTAAGTGGCAGCTGATCTGCCAAATATTGCTAGGTCATACTTGAGTGAGTCGGGTCAAGGTGATCAGCTGTTTGGACACCAAATGACTCCTGTTATGATGTACTCCCCCCCCCCCCACAAAAAAGTTCAATTTTGGGGGCTTTTGGGATTTTAGATTTCTGTATAAAGGATTGTGTACCTGTACGTGTGTGTGTGTGTATTTACTTTCCCAAATAAATTGCACTTCATCTTTGAGGCTCTGATGAAGCATTCGACTATGATTCCATTGCACCTTGTAACAGAAACAGCTGTAAGCTAATGGAGTTCATAAGAGAATTTTTTATTCCTTTGTCATTTCATTTTCTTATTACTGCTCTCTACTAAATTGAGGCTTCATTCAGAAGTATACATATATTGAGTTCTACACCAGGTTATTAGTATTGCTATACATAAGTAAAGTAATAAAACACACACACACACACAAATATATTCTTTCTTTTATTTATTTATTTTTTGTTTCAGTCATTTGACTGCAGCCATGCTGGAGCACCACTTTGAAGGGCTTTAGTTGAAAAATTGTCCCCAGAACTTTATTTTTTTTTAAAGACTAGCACTTATTCTATTAGTCTCTTATGCCAAACCACTAAGTTATGGGGACATAATCACATCAACACTGGTTATCAAGTGGTGATAGGGGCACAAACACAGCCACAAAGACATAAAACACATATATATATATATGTAAAACAGGCTTCTTTCAGTTTCCATCTACCAAATCCGCTCACAAGACATCACACAGTGGGACTGAACCCAGAACCATGTGATTGCGAAGCAAGCTTCTTACCACACAGCCATGCCTGTGCCTATATACTCAGCAACACCTGCATATATGCATATATATATATTAGGGAATATTTTTTGTATGACTTAAAGGTTTGGTTGCTGTTTAGTTACATATTTAGGTGTTGGTTATAGATTTACTTATTGAATTTATTTACCAATACTGTTGTACATAGGGTAAATGTGTTTGAAAGTTGTGGTTTCTTTGGCATGTTTGTTCCCAAACAACACTTATTTTAGTGCTATGGACACCGCCAGATTGAATGGTACTGCTTAGGTGTCAAAATCATAATGATATCCATGAGGCAGCTGATGATGGACATATGTTGGATTGTCAGTATGGCTGTTTTTGCATGAGTGGAATAGCATTAACACATTCTTTTGACATATATATAATCTGAAATGTACAAAATTTTCTTGAGAATTTTCATTTCTTAGTGGTGGGACCATAGGGGGTCGACTTCTAGGATATAGATATTCACTTGGTGGTCATTCTTCTTACATGTGTATGTAATATAATTTTTCTGAATCTTCAGATTTTTCTATATGCTAGACCACTGGTTTTAAATTGATATTAATCAAATTAATATTCAATTTTTCACCCTTATTATTTTAAATTTATATATATATATATATATGCACTCACACACATACGTCAAGCTTTCATGCAGTTTCTATCTATCAAATTTATTCACAAAGAATTGATTGGCTCAGGGGTATAGTAAAAAAACACTAACCCAAGGTGTGTACCGCATAGTAGGATAGAACCCAAAATGACATAGCTACAAAACAAACGTTCTTAACCACACAGCCATGCTTATTCACTTATCATTTCCCCTCCACCCTTTTATTACTCTGAAACACATTTTATATATTAGTAACATGTATACATATATATGTAATAATAAACCTGGCTCTTTTATGAGGAGCAAGGGATCAGAACACAAACATTTTAATAAGGAGCTTTTATTGCTCATTTTGTTTCGTTGTTGGTGTTGTTTTTCTATGCCTTGGTGACGTAGGTACTCGTACGTTTAATCCGATTTTCTCCAAATACGTTCCACATGATAATAATAATTGAGAAATAAAATATATAATAGTACTTATGTTTCGCATTTTTGGGTGAATTCTTAGTCAAACTGCCACCCACGTCTTTTCAAATATAATGCCGTTCACCCCCCCCCCCATACCCTGACCAGCATTCATGCTACATTAACTTCAAATCCAGACATGTATACATGCACGTATACACACACATACATGCATATCTATAATACTTTTATTCTTTTACTGGTTTCAGTCATCTGACTGTGGCCATACTGGAGCACCACCTTAGTGGGGGTTTTAGCCAAAGAAATCAACCACAGGACTTGTTTTTAAGCTTAATACTTATTATTTACCCGAACCACTAAGTTACAGGGACATAAACACACCAACACTGGTTGTCAAGCAGTAATGGAGGGACAAACAAAGATATATATGCATAGATATGTATATATATATATATACATATATATATACCGGAGTAAACACATAAATGTGAAACAAGGTGGAAAAAAAGAGTACTCAAATACCAGTGGTAGAGTAATATGTTTTATTTAGCAAAAACTGTCCGATGAACGGCAACGTGAAACTCAGAGTAACAGATTTTGTAGAATTTTCTGCTGCTTTAAATTGATTAAACCTCACCAAGTTAAATACTTAAACCACCTGAAGAATGACTGTAACTCGAAAATTTTAAGAATTGAACAGCCATGAAACGATCGTAGTGTTATATTAATTATCTTTTTTAATAATTTTGATATATATTTAAATAATATAAATTAATTAATCTTATGTATTGGCTTAAGTTTTTCATTGTATGATTTGCCTAATAGTAGTTTTATCTCTAATTTGATATAATATATATATATATAGGGAGAGTTTACGAAAATAAACAAAAGACAAAGGCAGGTGGTGTACAAACAGCAGATGTATTAGTATAGCACTCAGGAATAGAAATAGAAAAAGTCTTTTACGTTTTGAGCCTACGCTCTTCGACAGAAAGATACACAGAAAAATCAAGGAGAGAAAAAAATGTGTGTAGTAGCTGGTTAGAGTGTCGAGCTTACGGTTGTGAGATCGAATCCCAGACCGGGCTACACGTTGTGTTCTTGAGCAAGACACTTTATTTCATGTTGCTCCAATTCACTCAGCTGTAGAAAGGAGTTGCGATGTCATAGGCGCAGGAGTGGCTGTGTGGTAAGTAGCTTGCTAACCAACCACACGGTTGCGGGTTCAGTCCCACTGCGTGGCATCTTGGGCAAGTGTCTTCTGCTATAGCCCCGGGCCGACCAATGCCTTGTGAGTGGATTTGGTAGACGGAAACTGAAAGAAGCCTGTCGTATATATGTATATATATATGTATGCGTGTGTTTGTGTGTCTGTGTTTGTCCCCCTAGCATTGCTTGACAACCGATGCTGGTGTGTTTAGGTCCCCGTCACTTAGCGGTTTGGCAAAAAGAGACCGATAGAATAAGTACTAAAAGGTGGTGCTCCAGCATGGCCGCAGTCAAATGACTGAAACAAGTAAAAGAGTAAAAGAGAGTAAGAGGTGCCAAGCTGTATCTGCTGGTCTTCCATAAACAACCATGCCTGGACTTGTGCCTCGGAGGGTAACTTTGTAGGTGCAATCCCATGGTCAGTTATGACCGAAGGTGGTCTCAATATATATATATACATATATATAAACGATGGGCTTCTTTCAGTTTCCATCTACCAATCTACCAAATCCACTCACAAGGTTTTGGTCAGCCTGAAGCTGTAATAGAAGACACCTGCCCCAGGTACCTCACTGTAGGAATGAACCCAGAACCATATGGTTAGGGAGCACACTTCTTACTGCACAGCCACAAGCATATAATATATAGGTACAGGTGTAGGTCTGTGGTATGAAGCCTGCTTCCTAACTGCATGATTTCAGGTTCAATCCCATTGTGTGGTACCTTGGGCAAGTGCCTTCTACTATAGCATCAGGCTGACCAAAGCCCTGTGAGTGGATTTGGTGGATGGAAAACGAAAGAAGCCTGTTGTGTGCATGTGTGTCTTTTATATGTGTTGGCCCCACCACCAACACTGCTGCTGGACAATGAGTGTTGGTATGTTTGCATTCCCATAACTTAGCAGTTCAGCAAAAGAGAGTGATAGAATAATTATCAGGCTTAACAAAAGGAGAAAAAAATTCTTCAAAGCAGTGCCCCAGCTTGGCCACAGTCTTATGACTGGAACAATTAAATTATATATGATAAAAATATATAGCCACAGACGTGGCTGTGTGGTAAGAAACCCTCTTCCTTACTACATTGTTTAGGTTCAGTCCTAATGCATGGTAATTTGGTCAAGGGACTTCCACAAGAGCCTTGTGAGTTTATCTGGTAGAAGGAAAGTGTCGAAACCATAATGATATGTGTGGGGCAGCTGATGATGGAAATACTCTTTACTCTTTTACTTGTTTCAGTCATTTGACTGCAGCCATGCTGGAGCACCACCTTTAATAGAGCAACTCGACCCCAGGACTTATTCTTTTGTAAGCCCAGTACTTATTCTGTCAGTCTCTTTTGCCGAACCACTAAGTAACGGGGACATAAACACACCAGCATCGGTTGTCAAGCAATGCTGGGGGACAAACACAGACACACAAACACACACACGCATATATATACATATATACGACGGGTTTCTTTCAGTTTCTGTCTACCAAATCCACTCACAAGGCTTTGGTCGGCCCGAGGCTATAGTAGAAGACACTTGCCCAAGGTGCCACGCAGTGGGACTGAACCCGGAACCATGTAGTTGGTAAACAAGCTACTTACCATAGAGCCACTCCTGCGCCTGTGTAGGATTGTTGGTATAGCTGTTATTGTATGCGCAGAATTGTTTTCAAGACATCCATTTGATATGTGCAGGAATGGCTGTGTGGTAAGAAGCTTACTTACCAGTCAGATAGTTCTGGGTTCAGTCCCACTGTGTGGAACTTTGGGCAACTGTCTTCTACTATAGCCTCAGGCTGACCAAAGCCTTGTGAGTGGATTTCAGAAACTGAAAGAAGCCCGTTGTATATATATATGTATATATTTGTGTGTCTGTGTTTGTACCCTCATCATTGCTTGAGAACCGATGTTGGTGTGTTTACGTCCCTGTAACTTAGCAGTTCAGCAAAAGAGACCAATAGAATAAGTACTAGGCTTACAAAGAATAAGTCCTGGAGTCGATGTGTTTGACTAAAGATGGTGCTCCAGCATGGCTGCAGTCAAAATGACTGAAACAAATAAAAGAATAAAAGAATACATGTGTGTGTCTTTGTGTCTGTCCTCTTCGTTACTGCTTGCAAATGGTGTTGGTGTGTTTATGTTCCTGTAACTTAGCAGTTCAACAAAACAGAAACAATAGAATAAGTACCAGGCTTTTTAAAGTAAGTACCAGTGACAATTCATTCCACTAAAAATTCTTAAAAGCAGTACTCCAGCATGGCCACAGTCTAATGCCTGAAGCTATTATAAGACAAAATTAAAAGACATACGTTTGTACATAATCTTGTATGCGTGTATATGTGCATGTGTGTGTGTAAGTATTTGGTGTCAGTGTGTGTGTGCATCATCATCATCATCATCATCGTTTAGCATCCGCTTTCCATGCTGACATGGGTTGGACGGTTCAACTGGGGTCTGGGAAGCCAGGAGGCTGTGCCAGGCTCCAGTCTGATCTGGCAATGTTTCTACTGCTGGATGCCCTTCCTAACGCCAACCACTCCATGAGTGTAGTGGGTGCTTTACGTGCCACCGGCACAGGTGCCAGGTGAGGCTGGCAACGGCCACGATCGGATGGTGCTTTTTATGTGCCACCGGCATGGAGGCCTGTCGGGGCGGCGCTGGCAGTGGCCACGTTCGGATGGTTCTCTTATGTGCCAAGGTCTTCACAAGTAGAGTTTTGTGTCTCAAGAAGGAAAGGTATCCATAAGTGGACTGAGGCCATGGGTTATGGTCTCACTTGTCCTGCCGGGTCTTCTCATGCTCAGCATACTTCCAAATGTCTCGGTCTCTAGTCATTTCCTCGGTGAGACCTAAAGTTCAAAGGTCGTGCTTCACCATCTTGTCCCAGGTTTTCCTGGGTCTACCTCTTCCACAGGTTCTCTCAATCACTAGGGTGTGGCACTTTTTCACACAACTATCTTCATCCGTGCAGATTTATATATTTTATTTTCTGTACATATGCTCAGATATATGTCTGCATGTCTACACATGAGCATATTTACTTATATGCTAAACTTTTGGAAACCTTATATATATATATATATATATATATATACTCTTTACTCTTTTACTTGTTTCAGTCATTTGACTGCAGCCATGCCGGAGCACCACCTTTAGTCGGTTGTCAAACGATGTTGGGGGGAAGAAACACGGACAC
>NC_043023.1:739266-789266 GCF_006345805.1 Octopus sinensis
CATATCCCGTGGCCCCTACCTGGGACGTAGTCGATCCACCTGTGCATACCTTCCTTCTTGTGACACTTGTGAAGACCTGCTGAGGCAAGTGAAAATCAATCAAAATAGATGAACATCAATGGAATTTGTATCTTTGTGGTACCAGTGCCTGTGGCACACAAGAAAACCATCCGAACGTGGCCGTAGCCAGTACCGCATCGACTGGCCTCCATGCTGTGGGAACATAGTGGCACATAAAAACACCATCCGAAGACCCGGCAAGACTAGTCAGGTCATAACCCGTGGGCCCTACCTGGGACGTAGTCAGTCCACCTGTACATACCTTCCTTCTTGTGACACTTGTGAAGACCTGTTGAGGCAAGTGAAAATCAAAACAAATCAAAATAGATGAACATCAATGGAATTTGTATCTTTGTGGTACCAGTGCCGGTGGCACACAAGAATCCATCCGAACGTGGCCGTAGTCAGTACCGCTTGTGGTACCAGTGCCGGTGGCACACAAGAATCCATCCGAACGTGGCCGTAGTCAGTACCGCATCACTGGCCATCGTGCTGTGGGCACATAACAAACACCATCCGGTCGTGGCCGTTCGCCAGCCTCATCTAGCACCTGTGTCGGTGGCACATAAAAAGTAGTCAGTACCGCTTGTGGTACCAGTGCTGGTGGCACACAAGAATCCATCCGAACATGGCCGTAGTCAGTACCGCATCACTGGCCATCGTGCTGTGAGCACATAACAAACACCATCCGGTCGTGGCCGTTCGCCAGCCTCATCTAGCACCTGTGTCGGTGGCACATAAAAACACCATCCGAAGACCCGGCAAGACTAGTCAGGCCATAAACCATGGCCCCTACCTGGGACGTAGTCAGTCCACCTGTGCATACCTTCCTCCTTGTGATACTTGTGAAGGCCTGTTGAGGCAAGTGAAAATCAAAATCAAAATCAAAATCAAAACAAATCAAAATAGATGAACATCAATGGAATTTGTATCTTTGTGGTACCAGTGCCGGTGGCACACAAGAGAAAGCCATCCGAAAGTGGCCGTAGCCAGTACCGCATCGACTGGCCTCCGTGCTGTGGGCACATGACAAACACCATCCGATCGTGGCCGTTCACCAGCCTCATCTAGCACCTGTGTCGGTGGCACATAAAAACACCATCCGAAGACCCGGCAAGACTAGTCAGGCCATAACCATGGCCCCTACCTGGGACGTAGTCAGTCCACCTGTGCATACCTTCCTCCTTGTGATACTTGTGAAGGCCTGTTGAGGCAAGTGAAAATCAAAATCAAAATCAAAATCAAAACAAATCAAAATAGATGAACATCAATGGAATTTGTATCTTTGTGGTACCAGTGCCGGTGGCACACAAGAGAAAGCCATCCGAAAGTGGCCGTAGCCAGTACCGCATCGACTGGCCTCCGTGCTGTGGGCACATGACAAACACCATCCGATCGTGGCCGTTCACCAGCCTCATCTAGCACCTGTGTCGGTGGCACATAAAAACACCATCCGAAGACCCGGCAAGACTAGTCAGGCCATAACCCATGGCCCCTACCTGGGACGTAGTCAGTCCACCTGTGCATACCTTCCTTCTTGTGACACTTGTGAAGACCTGTTGAGGCAAGTGAAAATCAAAATCAAAATCAAAACAAATCAAAATAGATGAACATCAATGGAATCTGTATCTTTGTGGTACCAGTGCCGGTGGCACACATGAGAACCATCCGAACGTGGCCATAGCCAGTTCCGCATCGACCGGCCTCCGTGCTGTGGCACGTAACAAACACCATCCGATCATGGCCGTTCGCCAGCCTCATCTGGCACCTGTGTCGGTGGCACATAAAAACACCATCCGAAGACCCGGCAAGACTAGTCAGTCCACCTGTGCATACCTTCCTTCTTGTGACACTTGTGAAGACCAGTTGAGGCAAGTGAAAATCAAAATCAAATCAAATCAAAATAGACAAAATAGATGAACATCAATGGAATTTGTATCTTGTGGTACCAGTGCCTGTGGCACACAAGAAATCCATCAGTGCTGTAGTCAGTGCGGTGGGCACATGACAAACACCATCCGATCGTGGCCGTTCGCCAGCCTCATCTAGCACCTGTGTCGGTGGCACATAAAAACCCATCCGAAGACCCGGCAAGACTAGTCAGGCCATAACACATGGCCCCTACCTGGGACGTAGTCAGTCCACCTGTGCATACCTTCCTTCTTGTGACACTTGTGAAGACCTGTTGAGCAAGTGAAAATCAAAATCAAAACAAATCAAAATAGATGAACATCAATGGAATTTGTATCTTTGTGGTACCAGTGCCGGTGGCACGTGGCACACAATAAAACCATCCGAACGTGGCCGTAGCCAGTACCGCATCGACTGGCCTCCGTGCTGTGGGCACATAACAAGCACCATCCGATCGTGGCCGTTTGCCAGCCTCATCTGGCACCTGTGTCGGTGGCACATAAAAACACCATCCGAGCGTGGCCGTCTGCCAGCCTCGTCTGGCACATGTGTCAGTGGCACATAAAAAACACCATCCGAGCGTGGCCGTTTGCTAGCCTCGTCTGGCACCTGTGTCGGTGGCACATAAAATCACCCACTACACTCTCGGAGTGGTTGGCATTAGGAAGGGCATCCAGCTGTAGAAACACTGCCAGATCTGACTGGACTGGTGCAGCTTTCGGGCTCCCCAGACCCCAGTTGAACCATCCAACCCATGCTAGCATGGAAAGCGGACGTTAAATGATGATGATGATGATGATCACTGTACATAGACGGACAAACAGATATATATATATATATATATATATATATATATATCTGTTATTGACCAGACTCTTGGATGTTGTTATACATCACTGATCACAATGCACTTTGCATCGTTTTTGCCTTTGAATAATGCCGTTTGTCTGGTTCAGTAGGCAGGCCAACATTCCTTCTAATTGGAAAGTCATTCCCTCACAGAGTGACCCATTTGCAGTTAAGTAGACTGGAGCAATGTGAAATGAAGTGTCTTGCTGAAGAACGCAATGTGCCACTCCATCTGGCAATTGAACTCAGCATTGCTAGATCACGACAGCAACACATTTAGCCACTTGGCCATCACTGTACTTAGACGGACAGACAGATACACACATAGATATATATTTGGCTATCAGATAAATTTATTTGCCTTCTTCCTTTCTTTTTGATCTTTTCCAGTTTTATTTCAATTAATAGAAAAATATTTTTATCAAAGCATTTTATGCTTATTTTTTTTCTTTGTAGTTCTATTCTTTGTCTGTGATTTTTGTTCTTCATTTTTGAAATTTTGGATAAATTTTACCTTTTTTTCAGAAATATAACGATGCAGTGCCAAGTTGAAAAAAAGAAAAATGAATGAATTCATGAGACAAGCTAATAAAAAGTAAGTTAGATTTTTGCTTATTTTTTGAAAAGTAGGAATGGGAAAATGGCAAAAAAAAACCCCTTTGTTTGTTTACAATAGCATAAACTGTGAAGCTGTGAAGGCGCATAGCTCTGTGGTTACTGTGATGAGGTAGTGAGTTTGATTCTCAGACCAGGCTGTTTGTGTGTTCTTGAGCAAGACACTTTATTTCAGGGTACTCCTGTTTAATGAGCTGTGACATCAATGGTGCCAAGCTGTATCGGCCATTGCCTTTCCCTGCCTGCCTGTCTGTCTGTCTATCAATCGAGCTATCTATTGATCAATTTATAGATAGATGTGGAAGAATTGGTTTGAATTAACATGAGAAATATTTTCATCCCAATGTTTTTTGTTTTTTTTTGTAGCATTACTTTTCCTCTACAACTTTTCTTTATCATTTATGAAATTTAAATTTTACCTCTTTTTAGACATACATTGATTTAGGGCAAAGTAGAAAAAACCCCTGAATTTATCTGACATCCCAAGATATATATATATACACATACATATATGTGTGTGTGTGTATATATATATATATATATATATATATATTATATATATATATATACACACATATATATTATGTATGTATAAGATAATAAAAGGAAAATAGAGACTTCAAACTGACGTATGTTAATTTTTTAACATAACATTTACATATATATAATCGCTACAATTGTAAACATGACTATAGACAATAATAGACAATAATGATAGTATAACTTATGATATTATTCAAGTGTTGAGGATGAAGAATATTTTTCTGAATAGATATTTGCATAACAGATGATTTTTTTTCTTAACCACATAGAAGTGAAAATAAATATTTACTGTTTCACTATAGGTACATACTGACTTGTTTCTGTTTTAAAATACTAACGTGCAGGAACATAGTTTAATTAATATTCTTAAATGTAAACAGACATATTTGATACATGTATTCGTATCTTTTATATTAGTCTTTATTTCTCTCGAGTGTAAGCGCCTTGAGAGAAAAGTTGTGTTGCAGTTTTTTGTAATGTTTTTGCAGCTTTAATAATTAAGTATATGCATGTATGTGTGTATATATATAGGGAGAATTCATGAAAAAACAAAAGACGAAGACAGATGGTGTAGACAACTAACAGATATATTAGTATAACGCTCAGGAATTGAAAAAGTCTTTAACATTTCGAGCCTACGCTCTTCCACAGAAAGGAACACAGAAAGAAACAAGGAGAGAGAAAAAATGTGTGTAGTGGCTACTGATCTATCATGGCGAATGCCGGACAGAAAGATCATACAGGAGAGCTGTATATACGTGTATATATATGTGTATACATATATTCATGTATATATACATATGTATACATGTTTATATGTATATTTTTATTTATGTATATATATATATGCATATACATATATTTATATGTATACATATATTTATATGTATATGTATGTACATATATTTATATATATGTATACATATATTCATATGTATATGTATGTACATATATATATATATATATATATATATATATGCATATACATATATGTATATGTATGTACATATACATATATATATATATATATATATATATATGCATATACATATATTTATATGCATATGTATGTACATATATTATATATATATATGCATATACATATATGTATATGTATGTACATATATATATATATATATATATATGCATATACATATATGTATATGTATGTACATATATATATATATATATGCATATACATATATTTATATGTATATGTATGTACATATATATATATATATATGCATATACATATATTTATATGTATGTACATATATATATATTTATATATATGTATATATATATATCTGTTATCAACCAGACTGTTGGATGTGGCTATACATCACTGATCACAATGCACTTTGCATCGTTTTTGCCTTTGAATAAGGCCATCTGTCTGGTTCAGTAGGCAGGCCAACATTCTTTCTAATTGGTAAGTTATTCCGTCACAGAGTGAGCCATTTGTAGTTAAGTAGACTGCTGGAGCAATGTGAAATGAAGTGTCTTGCTGAAGAACACAATGTGCCACTCCATCTGGCAATTGAACTCATCATTGCTAGATCACGACAGCAACACATTTAGCCACTTGGCCATCACTGTACTTAGACGGACAGACAGATACACACATAGATATATATTTGGCTATCAGATAAATTTATTTGCTTTCTTCCTTTCTTTTTGATCTTTTCCAGTTTTATTTCAATTAATAGAAAAATATTTTTATCAAAGCATTTTATGCTTATTTTTTTCTTTGTAGTTCTATTCTTCGTCTGTGATTTTTGTTCTTCATTTTTGAAATTTTGGATAAATTTTACCTTTTTTTCAGAAATATAACGATGCAGTGCCAAGTTGAAAAAAAGAAAAATGAATGAATTCATGAGACAAGCTAATAAAAAGTAAGTTAGATTTTTGCTTATTTTTTGAAAAGTAGGAATGGGAAAATGGCAAAAAAAAACCTTTGTTTGTTTACAATAGCATAAACTGTGAAGCTGTGAAGGCGCATAGCTCTGTGGTTACTGTGATGAGGTAGTGAGTTTGATTCTCAGACCGGGCTGTTTGTGTGTTCTTGAGCAAGACACTTTATTTCAGGGTACTCCAGTTTAATGATCTGTAGAAATGAGCTGTGACATCAATGGTGCCAAGCTGTATTGGTCCCTTTACCTTTCTCTTGGATAACATTGGTGGTGTGGAGAGAGGAGGCTGGTTTGCATGGGTGACTGCTGCCTGAACTTGTGCGTCGAAGGGGAACATTCTATTTGCAATCCCATGGTCATACATGACTGAAGCGGGGTCTTTAACCTGTACCCAAATTGTGTAACCTGTTGGTTTGAAAATTTCCACAAATCTAATAACTCAACATTTAGAAGAGAGAAAAATAGAAAGAAATGGAACTATGGCTGTTGAGTATTGTTATTTTATTGGGTAAATTTGCGTGTTTGGAGGGAATTTGTATGTATTTAAAGAAACTGATGTGGGAATAAAATCATGTTGGGGGTTATTTCTAATATGTCAAGTCTGTGTGTAAAGAAATGAAGAAAGGGCAGGAGAGAAAGAGAAAGGGTGAAAGACAGACAAGGCCAGGCATTGCAGACATTCTACATGGGTAATGGTCAGTGATGGTCACGAGTGGACAGCTATCACTATGTCTATAATTTTTTATTCTTTGAGTTTTATTTAAGTTCTTCATAACAGAGGTCAAGCTGGTTGCTAAAAAAGTGACAAAGCTATTTTGAATTAATCCTTTCGTTACTGTATTTATTTTGAGATGCTCTGTGTTTCTTTCAATTACTTTAAATATAACAAAGAATTTAGTAAAATAACTTACTTATCATTAAGCTAGTGTCAGGAACATAAATTGTGACTAAGGTTTGGTGGAAGATTTTAGTTCAAAACTTTTGAAAACAAGCCATTTGTACTCAGCCGGGTTGGTAGCGAAAGGGTTAAGATAGTTCCTGGTGTTTGTAAATCTGTGGTTGAGTTGGCGTGTTGGTTGAACTGTGAATGCACACAGCCAAATGTCTGCATCTATTCACCTAAAGTACCTCACATTTTTATATTTATATGTAACTGGTGTTGGTTTGTTTATGTCCCTGTAACTTTGTTTGGCAAAATTGACCAACAGAAACAAGGCAACCTTATCTATATATATATATATATATATAAAATATTATTGGTGAATTGAAGAAATGGAGCTGAACGCAGATTGAACAGAAATCGTTTTATTTCATTCTACACGTGTTTCGAAAGGCACGTGTAGAATGAAATAAAACGATTTCTGTTCAATCTGCGTTCAGCTCCATTTCTTCAATTCACCAATAATATTTTAATTTCAATTATCCGCACCAACGCACGGTTGCAACACCATATGGTTGTACCTCCAACCGTGCTGTTTACTGCTGTGATTTTTGCTACTAAGGTATCGGTTAAACTTTTGATTAATCTACTACAAGATTATTCATCTTTCTATTTCACATTATATATATATATATATATGTAGAAACACAATGGTCAGTGGCTGTGTGGTAAGTAGCTTGCTTACCAACCACATGGTTTCAGGTTCAGTCCCACTGCCTGGCACCTTGGGCAAGTGTCTTCTACTATAGCCTCTGTTCGGCCAAATCCTTGTGAGTGAATTTGTTAGACAGAAACTGAAAGAATGCCGTCGTATATATGTGTATATATATATATGTATGTATGTGTGTGTATATGCTTGTGTGTCTGTGTTTGTCACCCCAACATCACTTGACAACCGATGCTGGTGTGTTTACATCCCTGTAACTTAGTGGTTTGGCAAAAGGGACTGATAGAATAAGTACCAGGCTTACAAAGAATAAGTCCTGAGGTTGATTTACTTGACAAAAGGCGGTGCTCCAGCATGGCCACAGTCAAATGACTGAAACAAGTAAAAGAATAAAAGAGTATATATATATATCTGTGTGTGTGTGTGTGTGTGTCTTTTTCTGTCTGTGTTTGTTCCCCCATCACCACTTGACAACCAGTGTCGGTGTATTTACATCCCCGTAATTTAGTGGTTTAGTAAAAGAGACAGACAGAATAAGTGAGTGCCTGGTTTAAAAAAATTTCTGCCCAGGGGCTGATTCATTCAGCAAAAAGCTCCTCAAGACTGAGCTCCAGCATGGCCACAGTCTAATGACTGAAACAAGTAAAAAAGAAAGTAAAAATATAATGATTAGTTAACACTCATTTAATCAACACAACACACACATGCACACACACACACATGCATGCACACACACACACATGCATGCACACACACATGCATGGACACACACACACACACACATACATGCATGCATTGATTAGGCCTTCAAACCCTTATAGAGTTTTAACGATGCCATGGCAATATCTGGCATTTCTTGGGGCCTTTTAGGTCGAGGTGCACACCGTCCCCATCCAGATCTGAAGCTGGTGTGTCTCTTAGAGACAGAGAAAATGGAGAAGAAAGGGAGAGAGAGGAGGAGGAGGAAAAGGAGGCGGATGAGAAGAAGAAGAAGAAGAGGAAGAAAAGGGATTTTCAGTAATGGGTTGTTAATTTATTTATCAGCCCTGAAAGGATCAAAGGCAAAGTTGACCCCAGTTGGATTCGGACCCGGAGTGCAGGGAACCGGAACACATTGTGCAAAGGCTGCTATCCTGCACCACCGACTTGGCTACATGCATGCACACAGACACAATCGTTCACGCATGCGTAAACACGTGCACATATGCATGCAACTGCAGAAATATATGCATATATGGGCATTCACACTCTCATACCTCACATGCACAGACATGCACACATGCAAAACACTCTCACACATATACTCACACATATACATATGTATATGCTTTGAGATATATATATATATATATATATATATGTTTGTATAAATATGTTTCTCTGTTTGTGTATACATGCACATTATATAATATATATAGACATATATATATACATATATATATACACACACCTATGTATATGTGCAATATATATATATAATATATATGTTTGTATAAATATGTTTCTCTGTTTGTGTATACATGCACATTATATAATATATATATACATATATATATACACACACCTATGTATATGTGCAATATATATATATATATATATATATATGTATATTTATGTATGAATGTATAAAAATAAATGCAGTATGCATGTAATTCAAAGGCACCCGATTTGTAACACGCATCTTCTCGCTAATTCCACCTGAGGGTTACATTAAGGGTACAAGAATTCTGCTGAACATTATTCAGCTATTCAAACCACTTACTCTGTAATCCAATAACCAGATAACGGATTATTGGGTTCCATCGAACAACTGGATCACTGACAGCCAGAATAGGCGCAAGAAACATTCGCTTTGAATCATTCTTTCATGATAAACCCAAAACAGAATATATCCCTGTTCCGTTTCTACTTTCACTTTTACTTTCACTTTAGAACAAGCATCTATTGTTGCAAATGAAGGTGGCTATAAATGGAATAGGGACAAGATAGATTCGCTTGCATGGTTGTTTTCTTTGTGTGTCTCTCTGCATATCTCTGCACAATTATGTTTGAATGATGAATGTTGATATAATTATATAGCTGTTTCCTTGTGGATGTATAAACTTAAGGGGTTTAAGTGAGGATGTGTGTGGTGGTGGTGGTGGTGGTTGCGTGGGTAGGGGGTGATATTTCTTTTTGTGGTACAGGCATATTTATCTGTGTGTGATTGAGTGTCTACATTATAAGTATGTATGTATGAATGCATATATGTGTGTGGATATAATTTTGTGTGTATATTTGCATATAAGTATGCATGCATGTTTTTATGTATATTTATATTTCTATGTATGTAGATTTGGGGATATATTTGTGTGTATACATATATATGTATGTATATATTTATATACATAATATACATATATATTATATATCTATATATATATATATATATATGTCTTTTCTGTTATATGCATATGTATATATATATATGCACATATACGTATGTATATATATATATATGTATGTATGTATATGTATGCACATATATATATGTATATATATATGTGCACATATATGTATATATATATGCACATATATGTATGTATATATATGTATATATATGCACATATATGTATGCATATATATGTATATATATGCACATATATGTATGTATATACACACATACACTATATATATATATTTGCACACACACACACACACACACACTCACACTTATATATACATATATGCATACATTCACACACATTTAAATATATAGGATATATGTATATATATGCAGGTACACATGTGTACACGCATACATACACAGATATATATTCATATAATACACACACACACACACACACAAACACACACACACGCACGCATACATTCCTATATAATTGTGCATATAAAGAAGCACATACATGTAGCTGTATGCATAAAAGCACTCAATTGTGCAAACATAATGCAACTAACACATATGCATTATAGACATTATCAGAATGCAATAGAAAATAGAAATATATTAGACCTACACACAAATGCAGAAAATAGACACAGCACACATGCACATATATATATGTATGTGTATATATAAATATATATCCATATATGTATATTAACTGCTAGAAATACCACTGGCAGTAATATATCTATTTATATCTGGTAGTACAAACCCAAAAACATTTTCCCAACATAATAAAAAAAAACCTTTCTTTTATTCTCAACAGCCAGTTACTATAACATTTTCAAATCCATCAATACTTCTCTCCCACCTTCCATACATACATACAACAGTCCATACTTAAATATATGCCTTATATCCTTCCATACATCCTATTTTTAATGTAACTTCACTACCATCAGTTATATGAGTTTTGTGTTGTTGTTTTTGCTTATTTTTTTCCTGTTTTTTTTGTCTATATTTTTGGTCTGGTATTTTTGGTATTTTTGGTCTGGTATTTTAATTCTATCTGCACTGTCAGTCAGTTCTGGCTTTCATCATGTGTCTTTAATCTTTTCTCTCACGCTCGTTTCAGTCATCATCTGACTGTGGCCATGCTGGGGCACCAGCTTAAAGAATACCAGTCAAATGAATCCTCCTTGGCATTTACTAATGCTTCTTTTAATTCTGGTACCTATTCTATCAATCTCTTTTTCTCAAACTGCTAAGTTATGGGGACATAAAAACACTTGTTGTCAAAGTACTCATAGGAAATACACACACACACATACACACACATACATATGGCAGGCTTCCTTCAGTTTCCTTCTACCAATTCCTCTTACAAGAATTTGGTTAACCTGAGGCTACAGCAGATATCTTTTATCCATTTTTTTTTTTACTTCTTTCAGTTATTTAGACTGTGGCCATGCTGGGGCATCACCTTGAAGAAATTTCAATAGAATGAATCGACTTCAATACATTTTCTTAAGCCTGGTACTTATTCTAGCAATCTTTTTTGCTGAACTGCTAAGTTATGGGGACATAACCACACCAACACCAGTTGTCAAGCAATGGTGAAGGGACACACAGGCACAAAGATAGCATAGGCTTGGCTGTGAGGTAAGAAGCATGCTTACCAACCACATGGTTCCAGGTTCAGTCCCACTGCATGGCACCTTGGGCAAGTGTTGTTTACTATAGCCTCAGGTGGTGGGTTTATATTCCCATAACCTGGCAGTTTGGCAAACGAGACTAATAGAATAAGTACCAGTCCTAAAAATGAAAGTCTGGGGTTGATTCATTTGACAAAAAAGTGTTCAAGGCCATGCCCCAGGATGGCCACAGTATAAAGAAGTAAAAAGAAGGAAAAAATTATATACATACATAAACACATACATGTATATATATATATATATAACATAGATAGATAGATAGATTGATGCCAGCGCCGCCTTGACTGGCATCTGTGCCTGTGGCACATAAAGAGCACCAACTGATTGTGGACGTTGCCAGTCTCCTCTAGCTCCTGTGCCTATGGCACATAAAAAGCACTCACTACACTCATGGAGTGGTTGGCGTTAGGAAGGGCACCCAGCTGTAGAAACAATGCCAGATCAGACTGGAGCCTGGTGCAGCCTCCTGGCTTCCCAGACCCCGGTCGAAGTGTCCAACCCATGCTAGTATGGAAAACGGACTTTAAGGATGATGATGATATATATATATATATATATATTTATATATATATATATATATATTATATATATATATATATATGTATATATATATGTGGTGTGTGTGTGTGTTTGTGTGTCTGTGTTTGTCTCCTTCAACATCACTTGACAACCAATGTTGGTGTGTTTAAGTCCCCGTAACTTAGCGGTTGGGCAAAAGAACCGATAGAATAAGTACTAAGCTTACAAAGAATAAGTCCTGGGATTGATTTACTCAACTAAAAGCAGTGCTCTAGTATGGCCACAGTTAAAAAACTGAAGCAAATAAAAGAGTATATATATATATATCCAACCCATGCTAGCATGGAAAACGGACATTAAATGATGGTGATATATATAAATATGTATGTAGACTTCTTTCAGTTTCCATCTTCCAAATCCACTCACAAGGTTTTGATTTTGTCCCAAGGCTATAGGAGAAGTCACTTCCTCAAATTATCACACAATGTGTTTGGGAATCAAACTGCTTTACCACACACATATGCATATGTTTATCTGTCAGAATGATGATACTCATCTAGTCATCAGGTATGGAGGATGACCAATGTGCTGACTTTGCTTAAAGAGGAGAGGAGTTGCACACAACCTCTTTTTTTTGTCATGAAAGATCAGAGAGAGAGAGAGGAGAATCCAGGCAAAACTTTACAGCTGTTTCGGAGGTGCAGTAAGCAGTAGATACAATAGTATGCATAGTGTGTGCATATAAATGCAGCAAATTGGTGTTAGCAAATGTATAAGCAATAACAGAACTTTAGACTTTCGCATCAGCTCTACCATCTTAGGAGTTTGTGATATACTAAAATAAATACATATATACATATATATTTGTATACGTACGCATATATGTATGTGAATACACACATACACATATATATATATGCATATAAATAGGCATAAAGATGAATACATGTATTATGGAGGGTGTGTGCTAAGCAGTGATTTCCTTATGGTGAGCTGCCACATTGAAATAGCATAAGAGAAACAATCTTTTTTATCAGATTGTAGCATCATCTGCTTAGTGAATGCAACTGAAGATGAGATAATCACTCTGAAATGCTTGCATCTCACCACCTAGATAGGTGATGCTGCAAGCTGATTTAGGTGTACTTACTCAATATTCTTTTATTCTTTTATTTGCTTCAGTCATTGAACTGTGACCATGCTGGAGCATCACCTTTTAGTCAAACAAATCAATCTTTGTAAGCCTAGTTCGTATTCTATCGGTTTCTTTTGCTGAACTGCTAAGTTATGGGAATGTAAACATACCAGCATCAGTTGTCAAGCGATGTTGGGGAGACAAACACAGTCATACACACACACTCATACATATATAATATATATATGTATGCAGACATCGGGTTTCTTTCGGTTTCCATCTACCAAATCCACTCACAAGGCTTTGGTTGGTCTGAGGCTATAGTAGAAGACACTCACCCAAGGTGCCACAAAGTGGGACTGAAGTCAGAACCATGTGGTTGGTAAGCAAGCTACTTACCACACAGCCACTAAAAAAGATACATATATACAAATAGATACACATATACAAAATAGATACATATCTATATTTGTCCGCATACACATATATGTGTGTGTGTGTGTATATATACATATATATAAGCATAAATATATGCATACGCACATAATTACATATATCTATGTGTGTGTGTCTAAAAAAAGTATACATGTGTATATAAATGATGCTTTTTGAAGTTTTTAATTAATGTGTCTGTATGTATTCACATACAGATATATATTTAGAACTTATGTCAATATAGCCTATTAATTAAAAACTGTAAATGTATATGTTTATAATTATATATAAATTTATAATTATATATAAAAATATATAATCATAACGAAGGGTACTTGGAAAAAGTACCAACATGCTAGAAATAGAAGTCAAAAAGACTCTAAACCACCTTTTTCACTATTTTATACAGGTGAATGTTAGGAAATGAGCAAAATAAATTTAGCGTGCCTTAATTTTTACCTCTATGGTTTTTAATTGCATGCTGGCCACTGATATTATTATTATTATTATTATTACTACTACTACTACACTATTATTATTATTATTATTATTATTTTGTTATTATTATTCTATAATAATTTTATCCTTTTATATTTTCTTATATATTTATATATATATTACGTTTAAATATTTGTTGTGCAAGATTTTTTATGTGAAGTCGTGTGTTGAAACAGATAGTGTTATATTTCGGAATGGTCATATTGCCAGTTTAGCATGCGCAAATGAAGACATACAATAGAAATACAAAATGGCTGACGGTTAGTAAGGAGAGACACAAACAAATAAGAAAGAAGAAAACAAAGGTCCACTGATGCGGTCACAGGAGTGTGACGAAAGAACTCTGGCCGAAATAAGATTAAGATTAATGTAAAACTAAATATCACTGTAGCAAAATAACACCAAATATATAGTGCGTGTGTTTTTATTGGCTAAGCTGGCAATATGACCATTCCGAAATATAACAATAATTATATATATATATTAATTATAATAAAGGGTTAATTGCAACAAGTTGCTCAAAACCACATACCGAAAATATTAGAAATAGCAGCCAAATAGATTAGTAGGAGAAATAGTGATCTATTGGCTGCTATTTCTAATATTTTCGGTATGTGGTTTTGAGCAACTTGTTGCAATTAACCCTCTATTATAATTGATATAATTCTTACAAAATATGGTCTTTTCCATACCAAAAAATCTACTTGGTGAAATTTATTAATTTTATTAAATTAATTATATTTCACCCTTTTTGTATATTTATATATATATACATATATCATCATCATCATCATCATCATTTAGCGTCCGTTTTCCATGCTAGCATGGGTTGGACGGTTCTACTGGGGTCTGTGAAGCCAGAAGGCTTCATCAGGCCCAGTCAAATCTGGCAGTGTTTCTACGGCTGGATGCCCTTCCTAACGCCAACCACTCCGTGAGTGTAGTGGGTGCTTTTTACGTGCCACCCGCACTGGTGCCAGACAGAGCTGGCAAACGGCCACGAACGGATGGTGCTTTTTATGTGCCACCGGCACGAGGGCCAGGCGAGGCTGGCAACGGACACGAAACGGGGCGGTGCTGGCAACGGTCGCGAAACGGAAAGTTCTCTTACATGCCACCGGCACTGGTAACACATCTGCAATTTCCATTGATCGATTTCGATTCTGATCCTCACTTGCCTCAATGGGTCTTCACAAGCAGAGTTTCGACATGCCACCGGCACTGGTAGCACATCCGCATTTCCATTGATCGATTTCGATTCTGATCCTCACTTGCCTCAACACGTCTTCACAAGTAGAGTTTTGTGTCCCAAGAAGGGAAGGTATGCATACGTAGGCTGGCTCCATCCCATGTAGAAGGCCACGGGTGTTGGACTCACTTGTCCTGCCGGGTCTTCTCGCGCACAGCACACTTCCAGAGGTCTCGGTCTCTAGTCATTTCCTCAGTGAGACCTAAAGTTCGAAGGTCGTGCTTCACCACCTCGTCCCAGGTTTTCCTGGGTCTGCCTCTTCCACAGGTTCCCTCAACCGCTAGGGTGTGGCACTTTTTCACACAACTATCTTCATCCATTCTCGCCACATGACCATACCAGCGCAAACGTCTCTCTTGCACACCACAACTGATGCTTCTTAGGTCCAGCTTTTCTCTCAAGGTACTTACACTCTGCCGAGTGTGAGTACCGGCATTACACATCCATCGGAGCATACTGGCTTCATTTCTAGCGAGCTTACGCATATCCTCAGCAGTCACGGCCCATGTTTCACTGCCATGTAGCATGGCTGTTCGTACACACGCATCATACAGTCTGCCTTTCACTCTGTGCGAGAGGCCTTTTGTCACCAGCAGAGGTAAGAGCTCTCTGAACTTTGCCCAAGCTATTCTTACTCTAGCAGTTACACTTTCCACACCCAGCCCCCGCTGCTGACTTGGTCACCTAGGTAACGGAAACTATCAACTATTTCTAGTTTTTCTCCCTGGAAAGTGACGGAAGTTGGTCTCAGAGCATTTTCAGTGTTTATTGTTCCTGAGCATCTGCCACATACAAAAACCATCTTCCTAGTTAGCCTTCCTTTGACATTGCTGCATCTCTTATGTGTCCATAGCTTACACTTGGTGCATCTTATAGAGTTTCTACCTACACCTTTTCTACAGATCGAGCAGGGCCATCTACCTGAAGGTGTTTGTGATTTGTCTACCTTCCTACTGATTACGACTTTGGTTTTAGCTAGATTGACTCTGAGGCCCTTCGATTCTAATCCTTGTTTCCACACCTGAAACTTCTCCTCCAGTTCTGATAGCGACTCAGCAATTAGAGCAAGGTCATCAGCATAGAGGAGCTCCCAAGGGCATCCTGTCTTGAATTCCTCCGTTATTGCCTGGAGGACTATGATAAATAGGAGGGGGCTGAGTACTGAGCCTTGGTGGACCCCTACCTCTACCCGGAATTCTTCACTGTACTCATTTCCAACCCTCACCCTACTAGCGGCGTCCCTATACATGGCCCGCACAGCTCTCACTAACCATTCATCTATCCCTAGTTTTCTCATTGCCCACCAGATAAGGGATCGGGGGACCCTGTCGAAGGCTTTCTCCATGTCAACAAAAGCCAGGTACAGGGGCTTATCTTTGGCTAGGTATTTCTCCTGCAGCTGCCTTACCAGGAATATAGCATCAGTAGTACTTTTCCCTGGCACAAACCCAAACTGCATCTCATCTAAACTAACTCTCTCTCTAATTAGTTGGGCTATGACCCTCTCCGTAACCTTCATCACCTGGTCCAACAGCTTGATACCTCTGTAGTTATTTGTATCTAGGGCATCACCTTTACCTTTGTAGCAGTTGACTATTATACTGCTACACCAGTCATTGGGTATGACCCCTTGTGTATCACCTGATTAACTATATGGGTGACTAGGCTATAGCCGACACTACCAGACATTTTGAGCATCTCTGCAGTGATTCCTGATGGGCCGGGGCTTTCCCTGTCTTCATGCTTCTAATTGCCTTAGCTACCACAGAACTATCAACTCGGATAGCTGGTCCCTCTGTTGGGTCAACATTCGGCAGACTCTCTTTATCCCATTCATTTTCTTCATTCAGCAACCTTTCATAGTGGCATCTCCAACCTCTCTCTTTGCATCCTCATTTAGCGCAAGTGAACCATCTTCCATGCGAACCACTTCTCTCCTACCACATCACGATCTCTCTCACCACTGTCTTGCAACACGAAACACCTCCAGTCTTTGGTCCTCACGGCGCAGACATTGGCAAATTTTTTCTTATCTGCTTCCCCTCTGGCTAAATAAACCTGTCTCCTAGCTTCTCTTTTGGCAGTCTGATACAATTCCCTGCTACCCCCATTTTTCCAGACCTTCCAAGCCTATCTCTTTTCTCTAATAGCCCTGTCTACAATATTGTTCCACCACCACGTTATTCTAGGTCGAGAGGGGACTTTGCACCAGCCACAGATCTGGTCAGTGGCTCTCAGCAGGTTGTCCCTTAGAAACGTCCAGCTGTCTTCTACCCCCTGTGATGCTCTATCCCCTTCTACTTCGTCAGAGGCTTCAAGTAATATGTCCCACATATATATATATACATATATATATGTATATATATATATATACATATATATATACATATATATCTATATATATAAAACTGTAGTTGTGTGAGTGTCTGTCTCCTACGATTTAGATTCCTAACTCCTCCCACATTTTGCGGTGCAGTTTAACCAAATTCGGGTATCTTATAGTCGTGATTCATATCGAGCCCATCTGACTATTAGCGCGCATCTACGATGAGTCTACGATTTTAAAATTAATTTAACATAATTTTTTATTCCATTTTAATGCATAATTTTTCGTGTGTCGATGGCAGCGGAGTTGGCGTCCATGGTCACACATGCACCTGTTTGCTTCTCCCCCTTCTTCCCTCCCTCGTGAAGCTGTGGGGAGGGAGTGTAAGGAAATCAACGTCGTAATGCGTTGTCAAGGAGACCACGTTCTTTTAGAACACGACTTCATGGCTTGAAGACACCAAAACAGAAATGGCTAAGAAAGCCCGAATTGGCATCTATAAGGGAAGTAACTCTCTAAAAATGCTTATATAGTTATTTCCCTTACAAACCCGAGCAGCGCCGGGCGATACTGCTAGTATATATATAATTCTGTGTATATATGTGTGTCTGTGATGTATAACTGCACAGTCACTTGCAGAATGAACACCTGCATACACGCTCACTATTTTTAAAAACCTTAATTAAAAGTATTAAAAAGTATTAATTAAAAGTATTAATTAAAAGTATTAATTAAAAGAATTATTTAGGAACGTTCTTTAGACACCAATGCTGTTGCATGACTTCGCCTGTGTAAAGTTCCTGATGTTTTTATAATATTATTACCATAGGCGCAGGAGTGGCTGTGTGGTAAGTAGCTTGCTTACCAACCACATGGTTCCGGGTTTAGTCCCACTGCGTGGCGTCTTGGGCAAGAGTCTTCTGCTATAGCCCAGGGCTGACCAATGCCTTGTGAGTGGATTTGGTAGACGGAAACTGAAAGAAGCCTGTCGTACATGTGTATATATATATATATATATGTGTGTGTTTGTGTGTCTGTGTCTGCCTCCCGATGCTGGTGTGTTTACGTCCCCATCACTTAGCGGTTCGGCAAAATGACCGATAGAATAAGTACTGGGCTTACAAAAGAATAAGTCCCGGGGTCGATTTGCTCGACTAAAGGTGGTGCTCCAGCATGGCCGCAGTCAAATGACTGAAACAAGTAAAAGAGTAAAAGAGAAAAGAGACCAATAGAATAAGTACTGGGCTTCCAAAGAATAAGTCCCGGGGTCGATTTGCTCGACTAAAGGCGGTGCTCCAGCATGGCCGCAGTCAAATGACTGAAACAAGTAAAAGAGTAAAAGAGAGTATGAGAACCAGAAATTAAATCAAAGGCATGAGCTGGAAGCAACTGTCTTTGCATGTGTCATTCGGAAATGTTTTTAAAGAGCAGAACATAAGGATAAGCACTTGCTTCAAAGTTACATTTCTTATTTCAGAATATTTTAAAGGAAAACCAGGTTTAGTTTATCAGCTGGTGACTGGAAATGATGGAAATGAGCAACTCTTAGGACTGAAAGATTGGAGCCTTTCAGTTACAATATATTAAAGGACACCCTACACATGTATTGAGTCCTGTAATTTATTGTTTCTGGCATGGGTTGGACAGTTTGACTGGGGCTGGCACGCTGGAAGAGTACACCAGAGTCCTGTCCGATTTCGCATGGTTTTCTATAGCTGAATGCCCTTCTTAACACAAACCACTCTGACATTGTAATAGGTGCTTTTACATTCCACTGGCACAGGTGCCATTTGCATGACACCAAGGTGTGTTTATGTGCCACCGACACAGGTGCCAATTTGTGTGATTGTGTTTGGCTTGATGGGTCTTCTTCTCAAGCATGACATAATGTAACCAAATAATAAGACAAAAAAATTCTTTAACACATCTTTAATGATTCATTACAATTGTTTCTGCACCAGCGCTGCTTGCAATGCCTGTAGAAAATTTATGTAATGTTTGCAGTTTTAGACATTGAAAGTGACACTTCATCAGACTTGCATCACAGGTGTGCTGCCATATTGTACATCTTCTAGGCATTGGTTTTTTCTTCGGCTTATATTCTTTTATTTTTTTATATGTTTCAGTCCAATGATTGTAGCCATGCTGGAGCACCACCATTAAAATATTGTGCATGGAGAATCCGGGCAATGATCCTAGTACCTCTCGCATGTTACTCAGAAAATAACAGCAGACGACCTACCAAATCCACTCACAAGATTTTTGTATATATATGTATGTATGGGGAGAATTCACAAGAAAGACAAAGACAGGTGGTGTAAACAACAAACAGATGTATTAGTATAATGCTCGGGAAATGAAAAAGTCTTTAACGTTTCGAACCTACGCTCTTCCACAGAAAGGAACACAGAAAGAAATAAGGAGAGAAAATAAAGAATGTGTAGTGGCTAACAATCTATCATGGCGAATGCCGGACAGAGGGGTCACACAGGAGAGCTAGGAAGAAGGGGAGATAATAAAGTAGTGTATGTATGTGCACATATTTGTGTGTCTGTGTTTGTTCCCCACCCCCATCGCTTGACAACCGATGCTGGTGTGTTTATGTCTCTGTAACTTAGTGGTTCGGCAAAAGAGACCAATAGAATAAGTACTAGGCTTACAAAGAATAAGTCCTGGGATCGATTTGTTTGACTAAAAGGTGGTGCTCCAGCATGGCCACAGTCAAATGACTGAAACAAGTAAAAGAATATATATGTGATCAATCGAGCAAATCGACCCCAGGACTTATTCTTTGTAAGCCTAGTACTTATTCTATCGGGTCTCTTTTGCTGAATCACTAAGTTACAGAGACATAAACATAACAGCATCGATTGTCAAGTGATGTTGGGAGGGGACAAACAAAGACACACAAACATACACACACACACACACCACATATATATATATATGCATATATACAACGCTTCTTTCAGTTTCCTTCTACCAAATCCACTCACAAGGCTTTGGTCAGCCTGAGGCTATAGCAGAAGACACTTGCCCAAGGTGCCACGCAGTGGGACTGAACCCGGAACCATGTGGTTGGTTAGCAAGCTACTTACCACACAGCCACTCCTACTCATATAATTATACATGTATGTACACACTCACACACACACATATATATGTATGTATGTATATATATATATATATAATTGTTTCTATATACAATTATATTCATAATAATTAATTATCTGTACATGATTATATATGCATAATATATATATATAGTACATACATTTATTATTATGTGTGTGTGGTGTGTGTATAATTATAATTATATTCACAGTTGTATTTGAGTATATGAATACACACATATGCACACACATGAGTGGTGTAGAGGAGAGTGAGGGGAGGGTTGGTATATGTGCATGAACATATAGCTTCAAGGAAGAGAAGATACTATGGAAGGAAGGAAGGAACAAAAATGACTTCACGTAAACCGGAAATGGGTTGCTGGCACCATAATGGGATTCCTTAGTTAGCAAACGCCAGCCTCTGGTGGATCCTACTGACTGAAAATGGTAAAAGTCGGTGAACATACTTGCATTATATATATATATATATATATATATATATATATATATACACACACACATACATACATACATACATACACATATCATATCATGTCTGTTCTATTCATATATATGTGCATGTATATATATATAATATATATATATATACATACATACAATATATACATACATGCATACATATTGATATCAGTTATATCTGTTCTATTCATATATGTGCATATATATATATATATATTATATATATTATATATATATATATATTAATACACACATTAACACACATATACACAGTATGTGTATGTATACACAGAGTATGTAAGAGTGCATTTAATTAAGCATGTATATATTACTGTGTTAATTAATTTTTCTGAAACACCCATGGATTTGTATCTAGAGAAACAGGGAATGACTATGTATACATATATATATATATATATATATATAATATATATATATATAATATATATACACACACATACATATATGATATAGTAGTCTGTGTGTCTATGCAATTTTATACACACACATGTATGTATATATATATATGTGTGTGGAGAGAGAGAGGGAAAGAGAAAGAGCTATCTAA
This sequence comes from Octopus sinensis, assembly GCF_006345805.1. Classification (NCBI taxonomy): domain Eukaryota; kingdom Metazoa; phylum Mollusca; class Cephalopoda; order Octopoda; family Octopodidae; genus Octopus; species Octopus sinensis. Next base: position 761,189 of record NC_043023.1, read on the forward strand.
TTTGTTATATACACCAAATATGTCCTATAATTATTATATACACTGTATGTTATCATCATAATGTAAAGCCTATGTTCCATACTTGCATGGATTGTACGATTCAAGGAGAGATGGTGAGGGCAGGTACTTCACCAGGCTTCAAGTTGTCTGTTTTGGCTTGGATTTTGTGGCCAGATGCCCTTCCTAATGCCAACCACTTCGCAGAGTGTACCAGCGCTTTTGATGTGCTACCATCATCAGTACATTTTATGTGGCACCATCACAAATGCTTTTTACATGGCACCCACACCAGTGCTTTTTATGTGGCACTATCATGATTGCTTTTTATATGGCACCATCACCAGTGCTTTATATGTCAGTTACGACAATGAGGGTCCCAGCTGATATGATCAATGGAACAGCTTGCTCGTGAAATTAATGAGCAAGGGGCTGAGTAATCCACAGACACGTGTACCCTTAACATAGTTCTCGGAGAGATTCAGTGAGACACAGCGTGTGACAAGGCGAGCCCTTTTGAATGACAGGTACAACTCATTTTTGCCAGCTGAGTGAACTGGAATAAGGTGAAATAAAGTGTCTTGCTCAAGGACACGGCGAATACCCAAACTGCTAATCCATGCACCTCCACTAAACACTGGTTCTCCGTCAGTTACGACGACGAGTGTTCCAGTTGATCCGATCAGAGGAACATTTTACTCGTGGAATCAATAAGCAAGTGGCTGAGCACTCCGTAGACACGTGTACCTTTAATGTAGTTCTCAAGGAGATTCAGAAAGTTACAGAGTGTGACAAGGCTGACCCTCTTGAATTACAGGTAAAACTCGTTTTTGCCAGCTGAGTGAACTGGAGCAACATGAAATAAATTACTCAAGGACACAATGTGTCACCAGGAATCGAACTCACGACCTTAGAATCATGAGCCGAATGCCCTAACCACTAAGCCACATGCCTTCACAATATTATCTCCAGTGCTTTACACATGGCACCATCACCAGTGCTTTTCAGGTGTTAGGGAATGAAATGAGGCTGGAGGAAGAAAGTTGATGGGGCAGAACCCTTCATGGACTTTCATATTTATAAATCAGGATAGGAGAGATATTTGAGAACACTTAATCATCAGTATATTATGTTCTTTATTTAGAGGTTTTTATTTCATTTACACACCCATGGCAGATAAAGTGTTAACACAAGAAATTGAAAGACATGCAGTCATTATTGCTATTTTTGTGGAACACACACATATGTATGTATATATATATATATATAATGGCAATGAAAAGTCTGAAGGACTTGTGCTCCCATTAGGAGCCTGTAAAACTTGAAGTAGCATGGAACCAAATCAAACTGTTTTTAATAATGATGATAATAATAATGGTTTCAAATTTTGCCACAAGGGTAACCATTTTGTGGTGGGGGATGTGTCGATTACGTCATCCCCAGTGTCCAATTGGTATTTAATTTATCAACCCCGAAAGGATGAAAAGCAAAGTCAACCTCAAAGAATTTGAATTGAGAATGTAGTGTCTGGTGAAATACCACTAAGCATTTAGCCCAGCATGCTAATGAGTCTACCAGCTCACCGCTTTAATCCATGCAACCTACATGGATTTATGCAGGATTGCACCTAAGGACTAATGGACTTATTTCTACAAGATCGGAAAGTTGAACTGTGAGCTTTTATGCTTTTTTTCTTTCTCTTTCTTCATCTCCTTATTCCTTTACTCCTGTCCTCTATGTCATCATTTCATCAATCTATACCCTTCTCATTTTCCCTATTTGTCTCCACTGATGGAATATTCCATACTCTGGTATATCCCAGAAACGGTTGTAAGAGTTTGAATGGTTTTTTTTCCAATAATGATAATGTATAAGACTTGAGATGTTTGCCTTGCCTTAATGTTTGTTGTCCTCTTGGGCAAATGTCCTGTATTATGGTCTTGGGCTGACCAAAAACTTGTGAATGAATTTGGTAGATAGAAAATAATTGAAGCCCATTGTACATATATATATGTATATATGTGTGTGTATATATGTGTGTGTATGTGTGCATGTGTATATGTTGGTTTTGTACCTGTGTTTGCATCTCTGTAACTTAGCAGTTTGGCAAAAGACTTGATAGAAAAAGTACCAGGCTTAAAAAAATGAAATATAAATACAAGGGTTGATTGATTCGACTAAAAATTCTTCAAAACAGTGCCCCAGCATGACCGCAAACAAATGACTGAAACAAGTAAAAGAATAAACAATAAACACTAAACGAAATAGCTAAAGATGAAAATATCACCGAAGAATTGAGCACTGTATACAATAATTTCATCATCATTATTATTATTATTATTATTATTATTATTATTATTATTATTATTATTATCATTATTATTATTATTATTATTAAACCATACTGCAGCTTACACTTGAGTTTCGCATTTTCCGCTTTCATTGTATAAAGATTAAACAACCAAAACTACTTAGGAAGAAGGGAAGAAAAAAACGGTCTTCTTTTGTTGTGATGGAATTTGCCACGTAAGAACATTTTGTCTTGCATCAATGCCTATTTGTAATAATTGCCAAATAAAGGGTATTTTTGGCAATAGTGTTTAAAACTGAAGTCATTATCAAAAAGCGTCTTTTCATTCAGGTTCGCCGTTTTAACCATCAACAACATCAAGTTAAGTAATAGCTGTTTTAGGTGATTTTTCTTGAAGATGCCGGGCGTATTGCCACTTCAGTTTTTGGCTAATGGACATCTTTTAAATGCTTTGGTGGGTTCATGTAGTCCTTACATATATAATATATATATAATAAATATTATACACATTTTAACATATATATATATACTACTATATACAAACATTTGTAACCATATATAGATAGATATATATGATATATATATATATATATATATATATATATATATGTGTGTGTAGTTGTATATATAAACAAACGTATATGTATATATAGATAGATAAATATGTATATAAATATATATACATACTTATATGAACATGTTTATACATATGTATATATAAATATATAAAGTTTGTTGTCCTCTTAAACACTTATATTCATACATATGTATTATGTATATATACTTAGGTATGTGTATATATACATACATACAGATATGTGTATATACATATATATACATATAGATATGTGTATATACATATATATATACATACATTCATATATATATACATATATATGCATACACACATATACATATTTACAAAGACACATGTATATTTCTAAATACATGTGTTTATATATACAAATATATATATGTATGTGTGCATGCATGTGTGTGTGTGTGTGTGTGTGTGTTTTAGGGACAGAGAGAGAGAGAGATGGATACACGTGCCTATATAAAATATTCTGGCACATTTTAAAGGTTTTCTTTCCATAATCTTTTAGATGTTTTTGAAAAATGTTTCATTTTGTTATTGTGCTGATAAAGAATTTTCCTAAGACGAATCTTCATTCTCTTTTAAATTTAAAACCATTACATCGCAAAACAAGATGCTTTCCCTCCATTCACCTTTGGCCATCAAACTCTGACCATCGTTTTGACCCCTCACCACACCAGCAGTAGAGGTCAAATCGCTGGTCATTTCTTTCCAACTTAACTCTTCTCTTTGGCACCATAACCAGCAAAAGAGTCTCCCTCGACTGTGTCTCCTGCCCTGCACACAGCTGCCTTTGTCTCTCTTCCACTTATTTTATCGGTCTCTTTTTTGAACTGCTAAGTTATGGGGATGTAAACACAGCTACACCAGTAGTATATATATAAATACTTTATTTAAAGCAGCAGAAAATTCAACAAAACCTGTTACTCTGAGTTTCCCGTTGCCGTTCATCGGACAGTTTTTGCTAGAATTACTCTACCACTGGTATTTGAGTACTCTCTTTTCCACCTTGTTTCACATTTATGTGTTTACTCCGGTATATATATATATATATATAATACATTTCTAAATCTCTCAGAGAGATTTATACAGTGGTGATACGATAAAGTAGTTGTATGCTGTCAACTTAATGTGACAGTCCCATGGAGGGACTAATACTACTGCTATGTAGCCCTTATATATGTGTGTGTGTGTGTGTGTGTGTGAAGCATACTGAGTACCAGAGCCTTTTTGCAGAACTGAGAAGATACATTGCTGAACTGTTATTTTGATATCAATAATAAATCTCTGAGCAAGGTATAAACAGTAGCTGCGCGACATTGTGAAGTATATTTGCCATTTAAATGTGGCTAACCCCTAAGGGTGGATGCTACTGTAGTTTCTAGCCCCAGGAAGACATCTCCCCCAGCTGGTTATGACACACTTTCTGTGCCCTATCAGTATTTGCAAAGGGAAGCCATCCTTCCCGTCTCCAATCTGATATGATACACACTGACCCGAGTTTCTGGGTATTGACCCATCATCAGCGTGTGACAATCACCAATTGCCGATGCAAAGTGCTTCCCAATGCACACACATATATCCTTTTTCCAGTGACGAAAAGTCACTGATATCGAAAAAGTATAAACAAACAATAATAAATCTCTGATTGTCACACGCTGATCATGGGTCAGTATCCAGAAACTCAGTTCTATGTGTATCATGTCAGGTTGGAGACAGGAAGGATGGCTTCGCTTTGCAAATACTAACAGGGTACAGAAAGTGTGTCAATAGCCAGCTGGAGGAAGTGTCCTCCTGGGGCTACAAACTACAGTAGCATCCACCCTGAAGGGTTAGCCACATTTAAATGGCAAATATACTTCACGATATATGTTGTATATATATATATATATATATAATACAAACTAAGATAGGGGTTATGGGTGTAACCCACTATGGGATAGTATTTATCCAATATACTGTTGGTGAAGTACCCAGATTCTTAATACATAAATGTTTTTAATTGTATTAAATGGGTGAAGGTAAAGGAATATTTTTACCGTAAATTTATAATACAAATAAGAAAATGGAGAAACAAATTTAGTTTGTTCATCAACTTATGGATATTATAATGTTGGATTATTTATTCATTTTACAAATGAGAATATCAAAAGCATACAAAAATATTATATAAATCAATAGATAAGATAATAATACAAATACAGATTTTAAAAGTTATACTATAAATTAATGAAACCCTAAAAATTACTTCTTACAGCTGTTTCAGCTTATGGTCAAAAGTAATATATATATATATATGTGCGTGTGTGTGTGTGTGTGTGTGTGTGTGTGTGTGTGTGTGTGTTTTTCCCTGCACCATCACTTGATAACTGGTATTGGTGTGTTTATGTCCCTGTGAATTAGTGGTTCACTAAAGAGACCAAGAGAATAAGTATTAGGCTTGTGAAGAATAGGTCCTGAGTTTGAGTTCTTCAACTAAAAAACCCTTTAAGGCAGTGCTCCAGCATGACCACAGTCAAATGACTGAAACAACTTAAAGAATAAAAGAATGTATGTGGTCTGATCAATAAGTATCAGAACTGTTGCCATAGTAATAAACTTATAGCATGCAGAGTGAAGCTGCTAGGCACAGATTGATCTTGAACTCTGATGTGCATGTGCACTAACTTTTTAATGTTCTAGCTCACTTTTGCTGTTTACAGCAGTGCTTGGAAGGAACATGTGTAGTGTGTGATCGTCACATTGACTATGGCAGAGAAAGTTGAGCAGAGAACCTGTATCAAATTTTGCTAAAAGGTTGGTGATACCTGCTCAGAGGCCTATGCAAAGTTTTCAAAAAGTTTTCATTGTTCTCAACACAATCAAGATTTTGTGCAACTGAAACCCAAGTGTCTTTTTGGTCAGCAGAAAGCAGTTTTGGCACACACGTCTCATATCCAAATCTTCAGTGATTAGGGACTGACCTGAACTCTAACTAATCTGCACATCCTCTGATAACTCATGGATGGTGATTCGACATTCACCCTCACAGCTGCACACAGTTGTGTGATGTTTTACTCAGTTCTGCTGGTTGCGGGTCTCTCTATCAACATTTTTTCGGCCAACTTGGAAATGTTTGAACCGCTTATACACTTGTGGCAACTTTGTGTAGACCTCTGAGCAGGTATCGCCATGACAACTTTCTCTGTCACGGTCAATGCAACGATCACATGCTACACACCTTCCTTCCAAGCACTGCTGTAAACAACAGAAGTGAGCTAGGATGTTGAAACTTAGTGTGCATGCACAGCAGAGTTCAAGGTCAATCAGTGACAGTAGCAATAGTGCCTTAGGTTCATTGCTATGGCAACAGTCCAAATACTTATTGATCATATCTCTTATATGTGTACCCATATATGCATGTATATATACATATATATGTAGTATGTACATATATTTATATATTATATATATATAGAAGGAACAAACAACAATATGTACATATATATATATATATATATATAATATATATATAATATATAATATATGTACATATTGTTGTTTGTTCCTTCTCAAGCAATGCCTGACTCATAGGGCCGGTTTCCTGGTTTCCTTGGCGTATAGGTTCCCCCACCTGGACAGGACGCTGGTCCGTCGCAGGTGAGCTGCAAGATGCAGGAGGAAAGAGTGAGAGAAAGCTGTGGCATAAGAGTCAGCAGAAGTTCGTCATTACCTTCTGCCGGAGCCACGTGGAGCTTAGGTGTTTCCCTCATAAACACACACATCACCCAGTCTGAGATTCGAACCCGCAATCCTTCGACTGTAAGTCCGCTACTCTAACCACTAGGCCATGTGCCTCCACATATATATATATATAATAAAGGGTAAAGACCCCCTTCGGTCATGAATGACCATGGGATTGCACCTAGAAAGTTACCCTCCTAGACACAAGTCCGGGCAAGGTTGTTTATGGAAGACCAGCAGTTGCCCATGCATACCAGCCTCCCCTCTCCACGCCACCAGTGTTATCCAAGGGAAAGACAAAGGTCGATACAGCTTGGCACCAGTGACGTCGCAACTCATTTCTACAGCTGAGTGAACTGGAGCAACGTGAAATAAAGTGCCTTGCTCGAGAACACAACACGCAGCCCGGTCCGGGATTCGAGCTCACAACCTTACGATCGTAAGCTCGACGCTCTAACCACTGAGCCATATATATATATATATATATATATATATATATATATATATATATATATTATATATATGTATATATATTCTTTAATAAAATAGTGGTAACATGATTTCAGTGCTGTTGAGGCTCGTGCCAGTATTGGTGGCGGTATTGGTGGTGGCTGTGTTGGTTGTGGAGGTGGTTGGGGTGGTACTGGTAGTTTTGATAAATTAGGGTTCTCTACGTACCAGATGTTTGATGTGTGGAATTTCGGAATGGTAATTACGGTGGTGGTGGTGGAGGGGAGTAGATGGTGGTGGTGGTGGTGGTGGTGATAGTGAGAGTAGTATGGGTAGTGCTATTAGTTGTGGTAGTAGCAGTAGTAGTAGTGGTAATGGTAGCAGCAGTGACAGTATTAATAGGAGTAGTAGTAGTAGTAGCAGGGGTGGTGGTGGTGGTGGTGGTGGTAGTGGTGGTGGTCATGAGGAGGAACAAGATGGCAGTGATGGTGGTGCCAGTGGTTGTTGGGATGTTTATGATGGTGTTGATGATGATGATGACGGTGGTGGTGGTGGTGGTGGTGGTTGTGTTGGCATTGGTTGTGTTGGCATTGGTAGTGATGGTCGTGTGTGGGGTTGGTTGGGGTGATGGTGTTTTAGAATATCATATTTCAGTTGGACAGAGCGAGAGAGGGAGAAAAAGGTGTGTGAGTAAGAGGGGGGGATAGAATAAGGGAGGAGTGGAAAGTAGGGGTTCAGAATGAAGTGTAAGGAGAGAGAGAGGTGGGTGCAGAGAAGAGAGAGAGAGAGGAGTAGGGAGAAAGAGAGAGAGAAACACATAGAGACAAGGTGAAAGAGAGGGAGGGAGAGAGGAGGTAGAAGGGAGTTGAAGAGGCAGGTGGAGGGAAATATAGAAAAAGAGAGTGAAGAGACAGAGAAATACAGGAAAAATAAGGGAGAGAGCGAGAGAGAGACAGAGAGAAAGAGAGCAGAGGGAAATAGAGGGGGAGAGAAATAAAGGAAAAGCAAGGAGGAGAGGGAGAGCGAGAGGCAGGGAGAAAGAGAGCAGAGGGGAATGGAGAGGAAGAGAAATACAGGAAAAGCAAGGAGGAGAGGGAGAGCGAGAGGCAGGGAGAAAGAGAGCAGAGGGGAATGGAGAGGAAGAGAAATAAAGGAAAAGCAAGGAGGAGAGGGAGAGCGAGAGGCAGGGAGAAAGAGAGCAGAGGGGAATGGAGAGGAAGAGAAATAAAGGAAAAGCAAGGAGGAGAGGGAGAGCGAGAGGCAGGGAGAAAGAGAGCAGAGGGGAATGGAGAGGAAGAGAAATAAAGGAAAAGCAAGGAGGAGAGGGAGAGCGAGAGGCAGGGAGAAAGAGAGCAGAGGGGAATGGAGAGGAAGAGAAATACAGGAAAAGCAAGGAGGAGAGGGAGAGAGAGGCAGGAAAAGCAAGAGGGAGAGAGAGAGAGGGGAATATAAGAAGAGGAGAGAGTGAAAAGATGACGGGGGGGGGAGAGTGAGAGGAAGATACGTAAGGAATAGAGAGAAAGAGAGAGAGTGAGTGTGGCTTTAATGCTTGACAAAAATCATATTGCTTTGGGAAAGACAGACTTGTGTGTTTGTGTGTGTTTGTATGTTAATGTGTGTTTGTATGACTTGTGTGTTTGTGTGTGTGTTTGTGTATGATTCTGTATGTGTGTGTTTGTATGTTAATGTGTGTATGTCTGTTTGCATTTGTTAGTGGTGTGTTTGTAGTTATATGTTTGTAAATGAATGTGTGTGGAATATGTACATCTCCCTTTGCAGGCTGGCAAGGACACCGAGATGGTGTCAGCCCTTCTGGTGACGTCGATGATCGCCTGGGGCTAAATGCATCAGTAACACCCCCACCACCCTGCCCTGTCCCTAGCCACATTCAGATGGCTGATCCCCCTTATGTTAAATGTATAGTGTATGAGTTTAAGTGTATTTCTGAGTGTGTATTACTGTGTGAGGGATTGGGGTTTTAGGCAAGGCTATGTGGTAAGAAGCTTGCTTCCCAACCACATAGTTCAGTGTGGAACCTTGGGCAAGTGTCTTCTATAGCCTCAGGCTGACCAAAGCCTTGTGAGTGGATTTGATAGGACGGAAACTGAAAGAAGCCCGTCATATATATATATGTGTGTGTGTGCATATATAGACACACATATACATATATGACAGGCTTCTTTCCGTTTCCATCTACCAAATCCACTCACAAGGCTTTGGTTGGCCTGAGGATATAGTACAAGACACTTGCCCAAGGTGCCATGCAGTGGGACTGAACCTGGAACTATGTGGTTGGGAAGTAAGCTTCTTATCACACAGCCACACTTGCACCTATATATATATATATATATATATATATCATCATCTTCATCATTCTTTCTGCTTTTCCCTGCTGGCATGGGTTGGTTGGTTTGACAAGAAAAGATGAGCCAGAGTACTCTGTCAAGTTTTGTGTATCTGCTTTGGCATGATTTCTACTGCTGGATGCCCTTCCTTATGCCAACCACTTTACAGAGTGTACTGGCTGCTTTTTATGTGGCACCAGCACTGGTGAGGTTGTCAAGTACTCATAAGATGAGTCGCCTCAGTTGAGCAGGGTATAGACTGGAGGGATAATAAACCATGATAGAGTTGTGTATAATATGCATGGGTAGCATAGCCTTGGGCTGACCAAAGCTTTGAAATTGGATTTAGCAGACAAGAACTGAAAGAAGCCCATCATGCGTGTGTGTGCATGCGTGTGTGTGTGTGTATGTATATATATATACTCTTTTACTTGTTTCAGTCACTTGACTGTGGCCATGTTGGAGCACTGCCTTTAGTCGAGCAAATCGTCCCCAAGTCTTATTCTTTGTAAGCCCAGTACTTATTCTATCGATCAATTTTGCCGAACCACTAAGTTATGGGGACGTAAACACACCAGCATCGGTTGTCAAGTGATGTTGGGGGGACAAACACACACACACAAACATGTACACATACATATATATATATATATATATATACACATATACGACGGGCTTCTTTCAGTTTCCGTCTACCAAATCCACTCACAAGGCCTTGGTTGACCTGAGGCTATAGTAGAAGACACTTGCCCGAGGTGCCATGCAGTGGGACTGAATCTGGAACCATGTGGTTGGTAAGCAAGCTACTTACCACACAGCCACTCCTGCTCTGTATATATATATAAGTATATATCTGTGTGTGTTTGTTTTTGCATCTGTTTGTCCTTCTATCACTTTTTGACAGCCAGTGTTGGTGTGTTTACTTCCCTGTGACTTAACAGTTCGGCAAAAGAGACTGATATAATAAGAACCAGGTTTTTAAAATATAAGCACTGGGGTCAATTCATTTGACTAAAGTTCTTCAGCATTGCTGCAGTCTAATGACTGAAACAAGTAAAGAATAAAAGACTTGACAGGCTTCTACACAGTTTCCATTTCTTAAATTCTCTTGGTTGCAAAGCAAGATTCTTGTGCACACAGCCATGCCTGTAATATGCGTGTCTATGCGCATGAGTATGCTTGCATTTGTTAGCATGTGTATGTGTGTATGCATGTATTAGTGCATATGTAGGTGCAGGAGTGGCTGTGTGGTATGTAGCTTGCTTACCAACCACATGGTTCCAGGTTCAGTCCCACTGCATGACACCATAGGCGAGTGTCTTCTACTGTAGCCTCGGGCTGACCAAAGCCTTGTGTGTGGATTTGGTAGACGGAAACTAAAAGAAACCTGTCATATATATGTATATATATGTGTGTGTGTGTCTATGTTTGTCCCCTCAACATCGCTTGACAACCGATGCTGGTGTGTTTACATCTCCATAACTTAGTGATTCAGCAAAAGAGACCGATAGAATAAGTACTAGGCTTGCAAAGAATAAATCCTGGGATTGATTTGCTCGACTAAAGGTGGTGCTCCAGCATGGCCACAATCAAATGACTGAAACAAGTAAAAGAGGAAAAGAGTATATAGGCACAGGTATGGCTGTGTGGTAAGTAGCTTACTTCCCAACTGCATGGTTCTGGGTTCAGTCCCACTGCGTGGCATCTTGGTCAAGTGTCTTCTACTATAGCCTCGGGCTGACCGAAGCCTTGTGAGTGGATTTGGTTGATGGAAACTGAAAGAAGCCCACCATACATATGGTGAGTGAGTGCATGACTGTATATCAACTGGGACTCTGTTGGTTATGGTGACGAGGGTTCCAGTTGACCCAATCAACAGAATGGTCTGCTTGTGAAATTAACAAGCACGTGGCTGAGTACTCCACAGACACGCATACATATAAATATGTATGCGTATATGTATGTGTATGTTTGTGTGTCTGTGTTTGTCTCCCCAACATCGCTTGACAACTGATGCTGGTGTGTTTGCGTCCCCGTAACTTAGTGATTCGGCAAAAGAGACCGATAGAATAAGTACTAGGCTTACAAAGAATAAGTCCTGGGGTCAATTTGCTCGACTACAGGCAGTGCTCCAGCATGACCACAGTCAAATGACTGAAACAAGTAAAAGAGTGAAAGAGTATGTTTGTATATGGTTGAGTGTGTATGTGTGCATGGATCTGTATGCTTATGCTAGTGTGTATGTGTGTGTGTGTGTGAGTGTGTGAATGAAAAAGTGAGGCAAGTGGCGTTCAAGACTGATAATGATGATGGTGATGGAGTTGATGATGATGATGTTGATAAACGGTACTGGTGGCAGTGATGGTGGTGGTGGTCATTGTAATAGTTATGGATGAAGAGTGTAATTGAAGGAGATAAACCATAACGACAACTACCACCACAACCCCTCCTCCTCCTCCTGTTACCACTGCTCCCACCACTGCTACTGCTGCTGCTACAGTGAAGACATTGAGAGTTCCAGCATTTGCTGTTGAAGAAAAATGTTAAGTTATTGGGAGGAGGAGAAGACAAAGAAGAGGAGGAAGAAAGCTGATGAGGATGATGATGAGGAGGAGGAGGAGGAGGGGGAAGAGAATTGGAAGACGATGAAGAAGGAGAAAGCTGATGATGATGAGAAGGGAGAGAAAGAAGAAGGTGAGAGGAAGAAGAAAGAGAAAGAGAAGAAAAAAATGTGGAGGAAAAGAAGAATTGGAAGAAGAGAAGGAGAAGAAAGAAGAAAGCTATAAAAGAATAACTGGAAGAAGAAGAAAAATTTGAAGAAGAAAGAAAAAAAAGGGAAAGAATGAGTAGGAAAGATAAAAGTGAAAGAAGATAAAAAATGAAAAAGAAAATTGTGATGACGATGATGATGATGATGATAAAGAATTAGAAGAAAGAAAACGAGAAAATGGAACTCTTTTACTCTTTTACTCTTTTACTTGTTTCAGTCATTTGACTGCGGCCATGCTGGAGCACCGCCTTTAATCGAGCAACTCGACCCCGGACTTATTCTTTGTAAGCCCAGTACTTATTCTATCGGTCTCTTTTTGCCGAACCACTAAGTAACAGGGACATAAACACACCAGCATCGGTTGTTAAGCAATGCTAGGGGGACAAACACACACACACATACATAAAATATACGACGGGCTTCTTTCAGTTTCCGTCTACCAAATCCACTCACAAGGCTTTGGTCGGCCCGAGGCTATAGTAGAAGACACTTGCCCAAGGTGCCACGCAGTGGGACTGAATCCGGAACCATGTGGTTGATAGACAAGCTACTTACCACACAGCCACTCCTGAAGAAGAAAATTTTTTTAAATATGTAAAAAAGGAAGGGAAAAATTTTGGGGAAAAAGGAATAAAAGATTGGAATGGAACCAAGATAGGACGGGGAGGAGGAAGAGTAGGAAAACTGATGGAAGAAGAAGGAAGTTAAGAATAAGAGGAGGAGGAGGAAGAGTAGGAAAAACAATGGAAGAAGAAGAAGAAAGTTAAGAATAAGAGGAGGAAGAGGAGGAGGTGAAGAATAGAAGGTGGAGAAGAAGAAAGGGGGGAAATAAGAACAAGGAGGAAAATAAGAAATGGAAAAATAAAAATGAGAAGGGGGAAGAGGAAAAGGAAGGGAAGAATAAGAAAATCAAAATACTGAAGAATTGAAAGAAGAAGAATGAAATCATGAAAGGAGGAAGTATTCAATCAAAGACAAGGAGTCAGAAAAACATGCCAAAAAAAAAAAAATGGAGGGAAAGAAATGCGAAAGAAAAAAATGGTAATTGAAGAATTTTTAGAAAGACGAAATGGACTGACAATGTTTTGTGACAGAAATAACGAGGAAGAATAACGAGGCAGGACGAAGGAATGAAGGGAAGAAGGAAAGAATGTGACGTACGTGAATTATGTCATCATTGTCATCATCATCGACATCATCACCATCATCATTGTCACCACCATCATTACCATCCTCACCATCATCATCATTACCATCATTACCACCATCATCACCATCACTGTCACCATCATCATCATCATTGTCATCATCACCACCATCATTACCATCCTCACCATCATCATCACCGTCATCATCATTACCATCATCATCATTACCATCATTATGATTACCATCATCACCATCACTGTCACCATCATCATCATCGTTGTCATCATCACAACTATCATCATCATCATCATCTTAATGTCCATTTTTCCTTGCTTGCAATGGATCACAGTTTATTGGCGCAGATAGTTCTATGGTTGGGTGCCTTTCCTGCCACCAACATTCGACAATTTCCAAGTGAGGTAATATTTTCCCAAGGCCATACAAGTTTTCCATGGAAGATTGGAAATGAAGGAGATTGCTTGTTTAACAGAGATGATTGCTTACGGTTATCATGTGATAAGAAGACACAATTGTACACACATATGTACACTCTCAAACACACACACATGTATGTCATGATGATGATGATCATCATCATCATCATCAACATCATTATTTAATATACGTTTTCCATGCTGGCATGGGTTGGACGATTTGATTAAAACTGGCAAGCCAGTCTGCTTTGGTATGGTTTCTATGGCTGGATGCTCTTCCTAACGCCAACCACTTTACAGAGTGTGCTGGGTGCTTTTACATGGCGTAGGAGTGGCTGTGTGGTAAGTAGCTTGCTTACGAACCACATGGTTCCGGGTTCAGTCCCACTGTGTGGCAACTTGGGCAAGTGTCTTCTACTAAAGCCTCGGGGCGACCAAACTCTTGTGAGTGGATTTGGTAGACGGAAACTGAAAGAAGCCCGTCGTATATATATATATATAAATATATATATATATGTGTGTGTGTGTGTGTGTGTGTGTGTATATGTTTGTGTGTCTGTGTTTGTCCACCCAACATCGTTTGACAACCAATGGTGGTGTGCTTACATCCCCATAACTTAGCAGTTCGGCAAAAGAAACCAATAAAATAAGTACTAGGCTTACAAATCGAATCCAGGACTTATTCTTTGTAAACCTAGTACTTATTCTTTCGGTCTCTTTTGCCAAACTACTAAGTTATGGGGAGGGGATGTAAACACATCAACACCAGTTGTCAAGCGATGTTGGGGTGACAAACACAGACACACAAACATACACACATACATATATATATATAATATATATATATATGTGTGTGTGTGTGTGTGTGTGTGTGTATATGTTTGTGTGTCTGTGTTTGTCCACCCAACATCGTTTGACAACCAATGGTGGTGTGCTTACATCCCCATAACTTAGCAGTTCGGCAAAAGAAACCAATAAAATAAGTACTAGGCTTACAAATCGAATCCAGGACTTATTCTTTGTAAACCTAGTACTTATTCTTTCGGTCTCTTTTGCCAAACTACTAAGTTATGGGGAGGGGATGTAAACACATCAACACCAGTTGTCAAGCGATGTTGGGGTGACAAACACAGACACACAAACATACACACATACATATATATATATATATATATATATACATATATACGACAGGCTTCTTTTAGTTTCCATCTACCAAATCCACTCACAAGGTTTTGGTCGGCCCGAGTCTATTGTGGAAGACACTTGCCCAAGGTATCACGCAGTGGGACTGAACCCGGAACCATGTGGTTGGTAAGCAAGCTACTTACCACACAGCCCCCCCCTGCACCTACATATATATGTGTGTGTGTGTATCTGTGTGTGTGTTAGAATATTATGAGCTATATATATCATGTATAAAAAACATGGCCAAGTTCTTTTAAGTTCAATTTCTTTTAACTTTAAGCATCACGAAATGCAATTATGACACCTAAGAAGGTGCTTCCGTTATTTAGACATGAAGAAATTAATTCATTGTACTCATTGAATGATTTAGAACTGTGTTCTAAAATTAAGAATTTCTCAAAAGCACCTACATTTCAGCATATGTTAGATTGTAAAGAAGGAAATGCCTTTGTCTAAAAGTTACCATTTAGCATTGTAAATAACTAGTCTTTTTTTATTATCAAAATCTAGATGTATGTCGCTAGACTAATATCAAATTGTTTTTGTACTGTTCAAAATGCATAATTATGCTGATAATATCTAATCTTAAATTGAGTTGCTATTAATCCGATGTAATCTGTGTCATTCTGATTAATGTTAGCCATGACAGTGTCTGCATAGATAACTGATTTTTCTAGACAATTACCATCGACTGAATATACGTTTTATGAATGGTAATTGCATTTTGGAGTCTTAATGAGATTTCGGTTCTCGTAATTTGAATTATTCATTATTGTTTTATTATTAATGGATGATAACGGTTTAGCGAGGTTTGTTAGTGCTGAATCGCTTATTTAGATTAAATATCAGTTGAAGGGAGAGATGCGGTAATGAAAGCAGAGTCAGCCAGAAATATATCATGTTAGTCTTCATCTAAGTTTTTGCTGACTTAAGTTGACATTAAATACTGTATATATTAGTGTAAATTACATTCACCCTTTAGCATTTAAACCAGCCTTAGAAGGCTCAAATATTCATCTGTTTTGTGTTCAGACCAGCCAGATGTGGCCTCTTGCACCGATCCTGCAATGTTATTCTAAAAATAGACTGTGACATCATTGAAATTTTGAAGCTAAGGGATAATGCCTGGTTAATTTCAAAACAATAGGAACAAATATAGGTGCAGGAGTGGCTGTGTGGTAAGTAGCTTGCTTACCAACAACATGGTTCTGGGTTCAGTCCCACTGCGTGGCAACTTGGGCAAGTGTATTCTGCTATAGCCTCGGGCCAACCAAAGCCTTGTGAGTGGATTTGGTAGATGGAAACTGAAAGAAACCCATCGTATATATGTATATATATATATATATATCGTATATATATCGTATATATATATATATATATATATATATATATATATATATATATATATTATATATATATATATATATATATATGTATGTATGTATGTATGTATGTCTGATTATATATGTTTGTGTCACTGTGTTTGTCCCCCCCAATATCGTTTGACAACCAATGCTGGTGTGTTTACGTCCCCATAACTTAGTGGTTCAGCAAAAGAGACCGATAGAATAAGTACTAGGCTAACAAAGGATAAGTCCTGGGGTCGATTTGTTTGACAAAAGACAGTGCTCCAGCATGGCCATAGTCAAAAAATTGAAACAAATAAAAGAATAAATCACATAATCAAAATCCCACACCTATAAGATAATGCGGGATTAATTCAAAGCTATGTGGATAAATAAGCTTTACTTTTGAGAGAATAATCTTGATGCTAAAGGATTAAACTATCCCTATCCAGCCCAAATATTCTACTTCTCTTATGTTGAAACCGGTAAGATCCAGCTTCTCACACTTTCCCTACAATGTCATTTTTAAATTAAACAATCACATCATTGAAATCTCGAAGGTATGAAATAATTCATGATTATGCAAATTCATGCGTTTCATATATTTTATTGGCATACATGTGGCTGTGTGGTTAAGAGGCTTGCTTCCCAACCACCACATAGTCCTGGGTTCAGTCCCACTGTGTGGAACCTTGGGGAGTGTCTTCTACTACAGTCCAAGGCCGAGTAAAGCTTTGTGAGTGAATTTGGTGGAAACTAAGTGGAAGCCTGTTATGTATGTATGTCTCTTCTATTTTTTAATTGTTATAAATCTTCCATTGCGAAGGGAGCCGGCTTCCAACAAAGATACAAAGCTTTGGGATGTAGTTAACACAGAAAAATTCACATTTGTAACTTGAGAAAAGTCTTACATATTTTTATTGTTCCACTTACAGATTACACTTGTACGAATCAGCCAGTCAATTTCTCTTTCTGAAAATACCCGTTTTTTCCAGATTCTCCTTTAAGTATTTACTAACAAAACCTAGGGCTCCAATTATTATTGGTATAAATATGAATTCATAGTCTGGATATAGAAGCTGAAGGTTTCAAAGCAGTTGTCCACAGATATCCTCTTTTTCTTTGATTTTCAAAGAAATATTTATATCTGCAGGGCAAGTGACCTCTATGATGGTACATACCTTTGCCCTTCTGTCCAAATAACAATATTCGGCCTGTTATGCTTACATTTGACAGAAGTTTTGATGGGAATATTCCACCAGTATTCCCTGAATTGGTGTTTATGAATGTATTCCATAACAGCGGGATTTTCTAAGTTTATTTCGGGACAGTCTTTTTTGAGGATGGCATTGTAAATTGTTTTAGCAACATTATGCCGTATAGGGAGGTAGTACCGTGACAACATTTTAGGACAGCAGCTAATCATATGTGTGATGTCTTCCACAGACACATGACATAGACTACACATGTGGTTGCATCTTGAGATTACAAGAGTGTCACTGTCTCTCTTGTTCACCAGGTACTTTGTGGCAATCTCCAAACACATAGCATTCCTATGTATGTATGTATGTATGTATGTATGTATGTATGTACGTACATACACAGCAAGCAATCTTTTAAATATTATTAATGTTTAAAAACACCATTTTGAGCGTGGCCGTTGCCAGTACCGCCAGACTGGCCTTCATGCCGGTGGCACATAAAAGCACCCACTACACTCTCAGAGTGGTTGGCGTTAGGAAGGGCATCCAGCAGTAGAAACTCTGCCAGATCAGATTGAAGCCTGGTGCAGCCATCTGGTTTGCCAGTCCTCAGTCAAATCGTCCAACCACGGAAAGCGGATGTTAAACAATGATGATGATGATCAGAGTGTGCTTCTTTTTTGGATATATAAACTACTGCCTATCATCATCATCATCGGTTAATGTCCGTTTTCCATGCTGGCATGGGTTGGACGGTTTGACTGAGGTCTGGAAAGCCAGAGGTTGCACCAGGTTCCAATCTGATTTGGCAATGTTTCCACAGCTGGATGCCCTTCTTAATGTCAACCACTCCAAGAGTGTAGTGGGTGCTTTTTACGTGCCAGTCAGGTGGCCCTGACATCGACCATGTTCAGATAGTGCTTTTTACATGCCACCAGCATGAGAGCCAGTCGGATATATTTATATTCTGAGACCTCCTTCGGTCACGACACTGACCATGGGATTGCACCTAGAAAGTTACCTTTCCAAGCACAAGTCCAGGCAAGGTTGTTTATGGAAGACCAGCAGTCGTCCATGCATACTAGCCTCCCCTCATCATGTCACTGATGTTATCCAAGGGAAAGGCAAAGGCTGATACAGCTTAGCATCAATGACATTACAACTCATTTCTGCAGCTGAGTGAACTGGAGCAACGTGAAATAAAGTGTCTTGCTCAAGAACACAACACGCAGCCTGGTCCAGGATTCAAGCTCACAACCTCACGATCGTAAGCTCGATGCTCTAACCATTGAGCCATGTGCCTTCATGTATATATATATATATATATATATATATAAATATATATATACTTATGTATATGTATATATCAATGTGTGTATGTCTTTGTGTTGTATTTGTCTTCCACCACTGCTTGATGATCAGTGTCGGTTTGTTTACATCCCTGTAACTTAGCAGTTCAGCGAAAGAGACCATAAGAATAAATACCAGACTTTAAAAAAAAACAAAAAAGCTAAATACTGAGGTTGATTCATTCAACTAAAAACCTTCAAGACAGTGCCCCAGCATGGCCACAGTCAAATGACTGAAAAAAGTAAAAAATATACACATACACACATAGTTGCAAATGTGTATATGTGTGTATATATATATATATATATATATATATATATATATATATGTAGTGACAACTGTTAAATTACCGTTTCATGCTTGAATGGCTCTTTAACATGAAACCCTTCAGTAACATGAATCAGCTGTTATGAGCCTACATAAATAATATTGTGTAAACTATATACACGCGCTATTATCTAATTTATGAGTGCCTGCTTCTTTGTTGACTTATGAAAACTTATCAGGCAATTACACACACACACACATGGGAGTACATTCACACATATACACACACATATAAACTCTACCACATAGATGTACCGACTTATGCAAGCATCTGTGGTATGAAATGGTAATAGAACCCACAACAAAGAATCTTAAAATGTGTGTTACTAGAAGAGAAATGACCGAATTGATCTGATGTGGTAGCAGTTACATTGTGTAACACACACACACACACACACATAAATATGTATGTATATATATATATATATATATATATATATATATATATATACATAACTATATGCGTTTTGTTTGCTAATGTTTTTAAGACACTTCTTCACAAGTATATGCATTTAAGCATATCACTATCATTACCATCATTATCATCATCATCATCATCGTCATCGTCATCACTATCATCATCACCACCACCATCATCATCACCACCACCACCGTCATCATCATCACCACTGTCATCATCATCGTCATCATTTAATGTCCATGTTCAATGTATGTAATGTATCTATAGATTTTTGGCACGGTGTATGTATGTGCATGTATATACAGTTGTGTGTGTGTGTATGTGTGTGTGTGTGTGAGTGTTTGTGTATGTGTCTACGTTTGTGTCAGAGGGTGAAAATGTCCCAGACATGGAAATAGGGAGAGAGAGAGAGAGAGAGAGAGAGAGAGAGAGAAAGAATAATAATAGTTTACAAAGGAGAAAAGAGAGGAATGACTGAGAGAGAGAGAGAGAGAGAGACAAAGAGGCAGAGAAAGAGAGGCAGAAAGAAAGAGAGAGAGAGACTGACAGACAGACAGAGGAAGAGATTGAGGAGGTGCTACAGGGATAGACAGAGAGGGAGAGTGTGAAACAATAATACAAGGTACCAAGAGAAGAAGGAGAAACGGCAAAGAGAGAGAGAGAGAGAGATTGACAGAGGGAGAGATTTAGGAAGAGAAAGAAAGAGAAGGGGAGACAGAGAGAGGTGGAGTGGAAGGGAGTGAAACAGAACAATGTACAGAGAGAGTGAGTGAGAGTGAGACAGAGAGGGGGAAAGATTGAAGGAGAGAGAGAGGGAGAGATTTATGGAGAGAGAGAGAGGGTGACACAGACAAAAGGAGAGATGGAGGGAGAGACTGAGGAGTAGAGAGAGAAAGAGAGGGAAGAAAAGAATAACTAAGGTTAGCAAAAGAGAGAAAAAGCAGAACAAAATAGCAGGGAAAGAGAGAGAGAGAAAGGGAGAGAGATAGAGAGAAATAGAGAGAGAAAGGGAGAGAGAGAGACAGAGACAGTAAAGGACTGACAGATAGACAGAGAGGAAGAGAGAAAAAGAGAGAGCGATAAGTAGAGAGAGAGAGAGAGCGGGAGGATGAGAGATAGGAGAGAGAGAAAGAGAGAGATGAGAGAGAGAAAGAGAAAGAGAGAGAGAGAGAAAGAGAAAGAGAGAGAGAGAGAAAGAGAGAGACAGCAAAGGACAGATAGATAGAGAGAAAGAGAGAGAAAAAGAGAGAGAGAGAGAGAGAAATGGAGAAAGAGAGAGAGAGAAAGAGAAAGAGAGACAGAGACAGAGACAGCAAAGGACAGATAGAAAGACAGAGATAGACAGAGAGAGAAAAAGAGAGAGCGGTAAGTAGAGAGAGAGCAAGGGGATGAGAGCCCATAAATCTTCATAAGACCATAATAGACCCATTTGAAGAATGCAGCAGCCGACACATTTGTGTATAAGGGTGGCGGGTGGAGGAGGGAAGGGGAGGGGGAGAACAGAAGGGGCATGAGAGAGACAGACAGACAGACAGACGGGAAGAGAGAGATGAATGAGGGAGAGGATGGACATTGGCGGCATGTGGGCCAGGGCGGGTATTTTGGCGTGAGAAAAGATACATGAGAGTAATACCAGATGAAGACGAAGCATTGAACATGCCGCCATTAGCCATTACGCGAAACCAGAACTCGCAAAGGAGCACCTATA
Organism: Octopus sinensis; assembly: GCF_006345805.1. Classification (NCBI taxonomy): domain Eukaryota; kingdom Metazoa; phylum Mollusca; class Cephalopoda; order Octopoda; family Octopodidae; genus Octopus; species Octopus sinensis. The sequence continues at coordinate 782,508 of NC_043023.1, forward strand.
AGGTCACACAAAGAGCTAGACATAGCAGTAACGTCTGTGCTTCAAATCATGTGATACAATCTTTAAATTAAAGAATCATATCCATATCTGAATAAATGATGGAATGGTCACAGCTGGAACATCTTTGATCATAGGTCTGCTGGATCAGGACTGACCTGGGGCTAAACAACAACACTTATAACCACCAATACTAACTACTGTACTGTACATTAGATAATGTAGTCCTAGATACACTATACCTAAATAAAAGATGGGATGGTCACATATGGAACATCTTTGACCATAGGTCTGCTGGATCAGGACTGACCAGGAGCTAACCAACAACAGTTATAGCCACTGATACTAACTACTGTACTGTACATTAAATAATGTAGTCCTAGATACACTATGGCTGAATAAAAGATGGGATGGTCACATCTGGAACATCTTTGATCATAGGTCTTCAAGACCAGAACTGACAACAGCAACAAGACCAGCAACAAAAAAATGATAGTCACTAATAGCAACTACTACACAATACATTAGATAATGTAGTCCAAGATACGCTATTCCTGAAAAATAGATGAGATGGTCACAGCTGGAATACTTCTGATCATAGATCTGTCTGGATTAAGACTGAAATTAGGACTGACTCGGGGTTAAACAACAGCAACTACTACACCATACATTATATAATGTAGTTCTAATAATGCTGGGGCACCGCCTTTAGTCAAGGAAATCGACCCTAGGACTTATTCTTTGTAAGCCCAGTACTTATACTATTGGTCTCTTTTGCCAAACTGCTAAGTTACAGGGACGTAAACACACCAGCATCAGTTGTCAAGCAATGTTAGGGGGACAAACACAGGCACACAAACATACACACACAAACATACACACACATATATATGACAGGCTTCTTTCAGTTTCCATCTACCAAATCCACTCACAAGGCTTTGGTCAGCTCGAGGCTATACTAGAAGACACTTACCCATGGTGCCATGCTGTGGGACTGAACCCGGAACCATGTGGTTGGTAAGCAAGCTACTTACCACACAGCTACTCCTACGCCTATATATGTACATGTATGTATGTGTGTGTGTGTGTGTGTATATATATATATATATACAGGTGTGGCTGTGTGGTAAGAAGTTTGCTTCCCAACCACATGCACAAATGCTTCTCTTTGTGTTTGTCTCCCACTACTACTTGACAACCAATACTGGTTTGTTTATGTCCCTGTAACTTATTGGCTTGGCAAAAGAGATCAATAAAATAAGTAATAGGCTTTAGAGAATCAAGTCCTCAAGGAAGTGCCACAGCATGGCCCCAGTCCAAAACAAGTAAAAGATAACAGATGTGTGCGTGTATATATGTGTATATGTATGGGTGTATATAGATACAGGCATGGCTATGTGGTAAGAAGCTTGCTTCCCAACCACATGGTTCCGGGTTCAGTCCCACTGCGTGGAATCTTGGGCAAGTGTTTTCTACTATAGCCTCAGGCCGATCAAAGCCTTGTGAGTGGATTTGGTAGACGGAGACTGTGGTTTGGCAAAAGAGACTGATGGAATAAGTTTTAGGCTTACAAAAGAATAAGTCCTGGGAGTGTTTTCTTTGATGGAAACCTTTAAGGTGGTGCTCCAGCATGGCCACAGTCAAGTCGATGAAATGAGTAGAAGAATATATATATGTATATATATTTTTTTTTTTTTTTTTTTTTTTTTTGCCTCCCTATATTGATTAATTATGAATTTTCTGGTTAGTTCCGTAATGGAATCGGCGGCTTATATTTATTTGCTGCCGATAAATTTGGCGCGAGTGCGACGATTTGAAAATTTTAGGTCAGATATTGCCGAGGCAGGGACGGGAATGCCTCGTGAAAAATATCTGTTCCGATTTGGCTATTCCTTACTGATGAATCTAAGGGCCTATGGTAGATTGGCTTGATTTAATTTAATCAGGATAGTTTACCATTAAACAGTAGAAGAAACGGTGCATCGTATAAGGAATTTCAGGGTAATGTTTTTTTAATTTTCTCCTGGTTTACAGAATTAATGTTATTTTGCGGTTGAAGCTTTTTGGCTGTTATTTCTAGTGGGTGAATGGCCTATTATGGCCGTTCCTTGATTGTGATATATACATATATATATATATATATGTATATATATATATATGTATATATATATATGCATATACATAAAAATATATACTCTTACTCTTTTACTCTTTTCAGTCATTTGACTGCGGCCATGCTGGAGCACCACCTTTAGTCGAACAAATGAACCCCGGGACTTATTCTTTGTAAGCCTAGTACTTATTGTATCGATCTCTTTTGCTGAACCGCTAAGTGACGGGGACGTAAACACACCACCATCGGTTGTCAAGCGATGCTAGGGGGACAAACACAGACACACAAACACACACACACATATTATATACATATATACGCCGGGCTTCTTTCAGTTTCCGTCTACCAAATCCACTCACAAAGCTTTGGTCGGCCCGAGGCTGTAGTAGAAGACACTTGCCCAAGGTGCCACGCAGTGGGACTGAACCCAGAACCATGTGGTTTGTTAGCAAGCTACTTACCATATAAGCTAATATATATATATATCTCTCTATATAAACGGCAGTTTGTCTGTCTGTGTGTCTGTTTGGTTGTACCCTCACCCTGACCACGACTTTCAACCGATTCTGATGAAACTTGACACACACATAGCCCAATGTCATAATTCAAAACTAACGCAGCGAAAATTTTGAAAATTTCCCCCTGTTCTGAAAAAATCGATAAATTCGACATGGGGTCGAGAATCAGAAACACAAACCACAGACCTTTTTAACTCTCAAAAAAAAATTTACCATCATTTTTTTTCCATTTTTTTGCTATTTTTTGGCCATAACTCTCTAAAAATGCTTTATAGTTATTTCCCTTACAAACCCGAGCAACGCCGGGCGATACTGCTAGTACAAGCTAATATATGGATATTTGTTAATAATTAACAATAATTTCAGTGGCTAGCATGGGTATATATATATATATAAGCACTGTCTTTCATCTGTCTCATACCCTGTGTCCCAGATTCACCCCCACCCACCCGACCACCCTATCTTTGGTGCAAAAGGGTTAGGTATGAAGTGGAAACAGTACAAAACAATTGCCGTTAACAGGGTGGATGATAATTACAAGGGGATAGGAGGGAGAGAAGACTGTAGACTGGAAGCAGGGGATTTTGGGGTGTTTGGAATGGAGTGCAGCGAGGAAGGGGCGTTCTCGATAGATGATAGGGGTGGGGTAGGGAGGCGGAGCTTGTGGGGGTGGGGGCTAAGGCACACGGCATGGAATGGTGGGGAGCGGGGAGGGAGATGTAGCAGGGTGAAGCAGTACCTGATGTGTCTAGAAAAAGAAAGGATAATAAGCAAATGCAGTTATGATGATGATGATGATGATGATGATGATGATGATGTGGGTAGTGGTATTGATGATGATGATGACAATGACTGATGATGATGATGATGACTGATGGTGAGGTGGTGGGAGTGATGATGATTATGGTGATTGATGATGTTAGCTACTACGAAAGTAGTAGCAATGGTAGTGGTGGTCATGGATTGATGAGAATTAATGTGATGGAGCTGATGGTGGGAGGAGGTGGTAGTGGTGAGAGTATTTGTGGTGCTATGGAATTGATGATGGCAATGATGATGATGATGATTGTGATAGTGTAGTAGTGGTGATGGCACTAGTAGTAGTAATAGAAGTAGTAATAGTAGTACTCATGGTCATTGTACTGGTGGTGGTAGTGATGGTAGTGTTTGGCAGTGGTGGTCATAGTGTTGTTTGTGGTGATAGTAGTGGTGGTAGTGGGTGGTGGAGGTGTTTTACAGTGGTGGTGGTGTGCTAGTTTTCCCCACCACAGTAGTACTGGTAGTAGTTGCGGTGGTGGTGGTGGTGGAAATGGTAGTGTTTTGCTGTGGTGGTGGTGGTGGAAATGGTAGTGTTTTGCTGTGGTGGTGGTGGAAATGGTAGTGTTTTGCTGTAGTGGTGGTGGTGGAAATGGTAGTGTTTTGCTGTGGTGGTCGTGGTGGAAATGGTAGTGTTTTGCTGTGGTGGTCGTGGTGGAAATGGTAGTGTTTTGCTGTAGTGGTGGTGGTGGAAATGGTAGTGTTTTGCTGTGGTGGCGGTGGTGGAAATGGTAGTGTTTTGCTGTGGCGGTGGTGGTAGAAATGGTAGTGTTTTGCTGTGGTGGTGGTGGTAGAAATGGTAGTGTTTTGCTGTGGCGGTGGTGGAAATGGTAGTGTTTTACTGTGGCGGTGGTGGTAGAAATGGTAGTGTTTTACTGTGGCGGTGGTGGTAGAAATGGTAGTGTTTTGCTGTAGTGGTGGTGATGGAAATGGTAGTGTTTTGCTGTGGTGGCGGTGGTGGAAATGGTAGTGTTTTGCTGTGGCGGTGGTGGTAGAAATGGTAGTGTTTTACTGTGGCGGTGGTGGTAGAAATGGTAGTGTTTTACTGTGGCGGTGGTGGTAGAAATGGTAGTGTTTTGCTGTAGTGGTGGTGATGGAAATGGTAGTGTTTTGCTGTGGCGGTATTAGTGGTGGTAGTTTTCTGCAGTAGTTCTGCTAGTAGTGCTGGTGGCGATGGTGGTGGCACTGCTGACATTGGTGTGGTGATGACAGTGGTGGTAGTCACAACAGTTATAACAACATTAAGCCCTAAGTGCCTTATTACTAAAATTAGCAATTTTATTATTACCAATAATAATAATAAATGATTAAGACCCTAGCCACAGTCCGGCAAATTAACGAGAACAATCGTCAATTATGTCGGCTTCAAGACATAATCATTCCTTGTTTTATTGGTTCAATACAGCCCCATAATTAGTCCTTTGTGTTGGATTTTACAGGGTCTGTCACACACTAAAAAGCTAATAATAATAACCATTGTAGGGGCAGGCATGGCTGAGTGGTAAGAAGCTTGCTTCACAACCACATTGCTCTGGGTTCAGTCCCATGATGGCATGGCAAGTGTCTTCTACTATAGCTTTAGGCAAACCAAAACCTTGTGAGTGGATTTCATAGACAGAAACTGAAAGAAGCCGTCATATGTATGTATATATATGTGTGTAGATGCTGGCATCTGTGTGCATAGGCACAAATGTGGCTGTGTGGTAAGAAGCTAGCTTCCTAGCCACATAGTGCCAGTTTTTAGTTCCACTTCATGACACCTTGGGCAAGTGCTCCGGCATGGGAACTATATATATATATATATATATATATGTATTGGTAAAAAACGGTAAGATAACAAAAGAAAGAAAGAGACCTCAATACTATGTAAATAGAGGGATTTATCTGTAAATAGTCAAGATAAAACTCTGAGTTTTGGATGCCGAAGTGGAAATCCACAACACCATCTCTTCGGTTATCTGGCCAGTGTTTTATCTTAGCTATTGAATAATTGTCACATATTATTTTACAGATATATATATATATATATAAAGAAGACAGAAAATTGAGAAATAATTGACTTACATCAATTATTATTTATTTATTCAATATAAATAGACTGCATCCCACCTAACAGCTGTTTCTGCTTCCAATGTTTTATGGTATCGCCATTGATATGCTCAAAATATTTATCATATTTGGTAACAAAACAGATCTGAAACAAGGACCTTCATCAGAGTGAAGAATAAATAAAGAAGAAGAGCATAGAGAAAGAAAAGGGGAAAAGTTGAATATGATGTGCCAGCAAAATGTTATGATTACAACCATATTCAACTTTTCCCTTTTATTACCAAATATGATAAATATTCTTAGCATATCAATGGCAATACCATACAACATTGGAAGCAGAAACAGCTGTTAGGTGGGATGCACTCTATTTGTATGGAATTAATAAATAATAATTGATCTGTCGTCTTAAAGTTTTCATTCTTGATAAACCCATGTTTATCCTTGTCTTTACCTATAATTTATGAGCATAACAGACTTGCATATGTATGTCCATGGTAAAATATAGATAATATACCAGTAGTGTAATGGATACTTCTATCCCTTAGACAGTTATTTTAACCCCTAACTCAACTAACTTTATATATATATATGTATATGCCTTTGTGTCTGTATTTGTGTCTGTGTTTGTTCCCATCCCACTGCTTGACAACCAGTGTTGGTATGTTTATGTCCCTGTAACTTAGAAGTTCAGCTAAAGATTGATAGAATAAGTACAAGACTTAAAAACAAGTGCTGCGTTTGATTTGCTCGACTAAGATTCTTCAAGGTGGTGCTCCAGCTTGGCCGCAGTTTAATGACTGAAACAAGTCAGAGTGAAAGAATCATCATCATCTAATGTCCACTTCCCATGCCTGATGGCTAAGATGGAGTTTATTTGAGGCAGATTTTTCTTTACAGCTGGATGCCCTTTATATGAGAGAACTATATGCGAGGAATTCTTTGAGGTTTGGATAATTTAGCTTTGGAAACATGGGTGTTTTGTTCAACATCCTTAAACAACCCTTATTCAGGGACCTTTTGAGCGGGATGGGTTAATCAACCTGAAGAAAATTCTAACCGGGCTCCACGTGCAGATAAAGTTATATGCAGAAATACAATTAATTTGATAGATACACATTTGAAAAGAATATGGCTTTGTTTCATTGGTCCTTTCAATAACTGGTTGCATGAAATAACCTATTTTCTCTGCCTTGGTTCACATTTATGTGCTTACTCTGGTATATATATATATATATATACCCGTGCCGGTGGCATGTAAAAACACCT
>NC_043023.1:791766-816766 GCF_006345805.1 Octopus sinensis
AGTAATAATGATAATAATAATAATAATAATAATAGTGAGAATGAGAATAATAATAATAATAATAATAATAATAATAATAATAATAATAATAATAATAATAATCACAATAATAATAATAATAATATTTTTGATGATGATGATGATAAAGCGATAAGACGGCGATGAGGCGTCTTTTATTTTTTCCCCTCTTTTCTTTACGAGGCACATTAAGGATGGTAAATGAAGCGATACCTGCTGCGGCGTTAATGACCAAAGTCACAGTTTTGGTTCGTTGAAAGTTTATCCTCTGAAGACTGCCGCATGACACAGTCAAAACAAACAACAGCTTTCTGTTATGATAGCGATAACGACAACGACAACAACAATAATAATAATAAAAGGAATAATGATAATAACAATAATAATAGTAAAAACAACAACAGCAATAAATATAACCACATTAACAACAATGTAAATAATAATTATCTTTTATGTCTTTGACTTGTTGCAAGTTATTGGAATGTGGCCATGCTGGAGTAATGCTTTGAGGGGTTTTAATCAAACAAATCACCTTCAGTACCTATGTTTTTCTTTGTTTTTTTTCTTTGTTTTTTTTTCTTCTAAGTCTGGCTATTATTTGATCAGTCACTTTTGCTGAGCTGCTAAGTTATGGTTTTGAAGTGGTGCTGTCAGTGGGAGATGACAAAGGCGGACACAAAAATACACACACATTGAGATACACACACACACACACACATCTATATGGGAATGTGTGTGTGTGACAGGCTTGCATACAGTTTCCAGATTCTAAATTCATTCATAAGTTATTGGTTGATCTGTGACTATAGTAAAGACAAGGGGTGACATGAGGTGGGACTGAACCTGAAACCATGTGGTTGTAAAGTGAACTTCTAAACCCCAAAGCAATGCCTGTGCCAATAATAATAATATTAATAATAATAATAGTAATACTGTTTTACTTGTGTAAGTCATTTGACTGTGACCATGCTGGAGAACTGCCTTTTAGTTGAGCAAATTGACCCCAGGACTTATTCTTTGTAAGCCTAGTACTTATTCTATCAGTCTCTTTCACCGAACCGCTAAGTTACGGGGATGTAAACACACCAGCATCGGTTGTCAAGCGATGTTGGGGGGACAAACGCAGACACACAAACATATACACACACACACACACATATACATACATATATACATATATACAACAGGCTTCTTTCAGTTTCCATCTACCAAATCCACTCACAAGGCTTTGGTCTGCCCGAGGCTATAGTAGAAGACACTTGCCCAAGGTGCCATGCAGTGGGACTGAACCTGGAGCCATGTGGTTCGTAAGCAAGCTACTTATCACACAGCTATTCCTATGCCTACTATAATACTAATAATAATAATAATAATGATTTCAAATTTGGGCACAAGGCCAGCAATTTCAGGTGAGGGTATAAGTCAATTGTATTGACCCCAGTGTTCAGCTGGTATTATTTTATCAACCCCAAAAGTATGAAGGGCAAAGTCAACCATGGCAGAATTTGAACCCAGAAAATAAGGATAGAGAAAATGTTGCAAAGGATTTTCCTGGCATGCTAATGATTTTGCCAGCTTGCAAATAATGGTGATAATAATAATAATAATAATAATAATAATAATAATAATAATAATAATAATGGTTTCCAATTATAGCACAAGGCCAGCAATTTTTTGAAGGGGTAAGTCAATTACATCTACCCCAGTGTCCAACAGAATAATAATAATAATTTCTACTGAAGGCACATGGCCTTGAGATTTTGGGGGAGAAGACTTGTCAAATACATCGACCCCATGCTGAAAGGATGAAAGGCAAAGTCTACCTTGGTGGAATTTGAACTCAGAAGGCAAATGTAATACCACTAAGTAGTTTGCCTGGCACGGTAACGATTCTACCAGCTCACCGCCTTAATAATAATAATAATAATAAAATAATAATAATAATAATAATAATAATAATAATAATATAATGGTTTCCAATTATAGCACAAGGCCAGCATTTTTTGAAGGGGTAAGTCAATTACATCTACCCCAGTGTCCAACAGAATAATAATAATAATTTCTACTGAAGGCACATGGCCTTGAGATTTTGGGGGAGAAGACTTGTCAAATACATCGACCCCATGCTGAAAGGATGAAAGGCAAAGTCTACCTTGGTGGAATTTGAACTCAGAAGGCAAATGTAATACCACTAAGTAGTTTGCCTGGCACGGTAACGATTCTACCAGCTCACCGCCTTAATAATAATAATAATAATAATAATAATAATTATAATAATGTAATAATAATTCTTTCTACTATGGGCACAAGGCCTGAAATTTGGGGGGACTAGTTGATAATATCGACCCCAGTATTTCACTAGTACTTAATTTATCGACCCCGAAATGATGAATGGCAAAGTCAACCTCAGCAGCGTTTGAACTCAGGACATGAAGACAGACGAAATACCATTAAGCATTTCGCCTGGCATGCTAATGATTTTGCCAGCTTGCCACCTTAATAATAATGATAATAATAATAATAATAATCCTTTGGTACACATACCAAAAAAATCCCATGGGTGTACATACACAATTAAATGCACAAAAATACAAACCCTTCATCTACCCTCACTCTTACCTTCTCTTCTTAGCAAACACACATCGACGTACACACATACAAGTATACACAGACATCAGAGCAATTCTTGGAGAGACACAGAGCAATCTTTCGAACAAGAGAAGTCACACTGAGTCACTGAAAAGGTCAGAAAGAATGATGGAAGGGTTAGGGTTTGACTAACGAACAACCAATTGGTTATTTAACCAATTGACTTACAATAAAGAACTGGTATTGAACCAGTGCATGTGTAATTATCTACATAATAACCTTCCCAAGACACAAGATTTGTTTCAACACATGCAAATGTGGTGTGTCTGTGTGCTATGAGGATTGCTTCACAACCACATAGTTCTAGGTTCAGTCCCACTGCATGGCACCTTGGGCAAGTGTATTCTACTATAGCCTCGGGCTGACTAAAGTGATTTGAATGGATTTGGTAGATGGAAACTTAAAGAAGTTCTGTGTGTGTATGTGCTTGTCTATGTGTCTGTATTTTCCCCCATCACTGCTTGACAACTGGTGTTGGTTTGTTTACATTCCAGAAACAGCAGCTTGGAAAAAGAGACCAATCAAATAAATATCAAGCTTTAAAAAAAAAAGTCCTTAGGTTGAAACATTCCACTAGGACTTCTTTAAGGCGGTGCCCCAGCATGGTCGAAATTTAATGCCTGAAACAAGTAAAAAATGAAATATATATATATATATAATTACAGAAACATCAATGATGATTGAAAACCAAGACTTGGGAAACGGAGGCCTTAGTCTATTGATCCCTTTTGCCTAGCTATTAAGTTACAGGGACATAAACAAGTCAAACTGGTTTTCAATTGATGAGGAATAGGGGACAAACAAATGCACCCCACCACCACTACACACATATATGCATATATATATACAGAGGGCTTTCAAACAGTTTCCATCTAGCAGAATCACTCGGAAGCCATTGGTCAGCCGAAGACAATAAAAGACATTTGCCCAAGGTGTTACACTGTGGGACTGAACCTGGAACCATGTACTTAGGATGCATGTTTCTTTCTACACACACACAGACACACACTCATACATATAACAGGCTTCTTTCAGTTTCCCTCTATCAAATCCACTCATAAAGTTCTGGTCAGCCAGAGACTATAGTAAAAGCTTTTTACCCAAGGTGCCACACAGTGGGACTGAACCTGGAATCATGTGGTTGGAAAGCAAACTTCTTATCTCATACATATATATATATATATATATATATATATATCACCGTCACCATGACTGACCAGGCAATCAGATGTTGCTACACATTGCTGGTCACAATGCGCTTCACATTGTTTTAGCCTTTAAATGACGCCACCCTGCTGGCTAAGCGAGCAGGCCAACAGAAGAAAGAGTGAGAAAAAGTTGTGGCAAAAGAGTACAGCAGGGATCACCACCACCCCCTGCTGGAGCCTCATGGAGCTTTAGGTGTTTTCGCTCATTAAACACTCACAACACCCGGTCTGGGAATCGAAACCGTGATCCTACGACCGCGAGTCCGCTACCCTAACCACTGGGCTATTGTGCCCCCTATAAATATATATATATATATATATCATTTATATGTATGTATATACATACATGCACACACACACGCAAATATATATATGTGCATTCATATAGACACACATACACACACGTGTGTGTATAGAGGTAATTATAATCGTATTTTGCACGGTACAATAATCAACATTATCATTAGCTTCAGTAACAGCCCCCAGGGACATCAGCACCCCCTCCTCCACCCCCCACCCCCACCACCCCCACCACAAACACACGTTTGGATGGATTCATATCTGGCGAAAAGTAGGTATTGATGGGAGTTGAGGGGGGGTGAATGGGTGGCGGTGAGTGCATTGCTTTGAAGCGGAACTCAAAATATATACCAACAAGTGCCCTGCCCCGTCCCCTGAGCCATTCAACTACACCTGTATATGGTTTATCTTATTACAGAATTAGATTTGGTGGTGGTGGTGGCGAGAGGAGAGGTTGTTGGGAGACGAAAGTTTGGGGGTGGTGGTAGGAGGTAAACGAGGAAGGGGAGTTGCTGGTGTTTTATTTCCCCCCGGGTCATTTTTTCAGTCTAGTAGACCCGAGATGTTCCTGCTGTGACCATCCCATCTATAATTCAAACCTGTATGGTAAGTAGCTTGTTTACCAACCACATGGTTCCGGGTTCAGTCCCACTGCATGGTACCTTGGGCAAGTGTCTTCTACTATAGCCTCGGGCCGACCAAAGCCTTGTGAGTGGATTTGGTAGACGGAAACTGAAAGAAGCCCATCGTATATATGTATATGATGATGATGATGATGATGATATATGTATGTGTGTGTATATGTTTGTGTCTGTGTTTGTCCCTCTAGCATTGCTTGACAACCGATGCTGGTGTGTTTACGTCGCTGTCACTTAGTGGTTCGGCAAAAGAGACCGATAGAATAAGTACTGGGCTTACAAAGAATAAGTCCTGGGGTCGATTTGCTCAACTAAAAGGCGGTGCTCCAGCATGGCCACAGTCAAATGACTGAAACAAGTAAAAGAGTGAAGTGTACCTTGGACTATATTATCTAAAGTTTAGTACAGTAGATGATAATAGTGGCTATAGCTGTTGTTTAGCCCTTGGCCAGTCATCCAAGATGACACATCATCCAAGATGTTCCATCTGTGATCAACCCATATTTTATTCTGTCACAGTGTATCTTGGACTACATTATCGAATATACACTATATTAGTTAGAATTAGTGGCTATAGTGATTGCTGTTTAGCCCTAGGTCAATCCTGATCCAGCAGACCTATGATCAAAGATGTTCCAGCTGTGACTATCCCGTCTTTTATGCAGGCATAGTGTATCTAGGATTACAATTTCTAATGTACAGTATAATAGTTAATATTAATGCCCAAAGTTGTTGCTTAACCACAAGCCAGTCCTGAGCCAATAGAGCTATGATCAGAGATGATCCAGATGTGACCATCTCATCTTTTCAGGCATAGTGTATCTAGGACTACATTATATAATGTGTAGTGTAGAAGTTAGTATTAGTGGCTATGGTTGCTATTGTTTAACCACAGGTCAGTCCTGATCCAGTCAACCTATGATCAAAGATGTTCCAGATATGACACAGGCATAGGAGTGGCTGTGTGGTAAGTAGCTTGCTTACCAACCACATGGTTCCAGGTTCATTCCCACTGCATGGCACCTTGGGCAAGTGTCTTCTGCTATAGCCTTGGGCTGACCAAAGCCTTGTGAGTGAATTTGGTAGATGGAAACTGAAAGAAGCCCGTCATATATATGTATTTATGTGTGTGTCTGTGTTTGTCCCCCCAACATCGCTTGACAACCGATGCTGGTGTGTTTACATCCTTGTAACTTAGCGGTTCGGCAAAAGAGACCAATAGAATAAGTACTAGGCTTACAAAGAATAAGTCCTGGGGTCGATTTGCTTGATTAAAGGCGGTACTCCAGCATAGCCACAGTCAAATGACAGAAACAAGTAAAAGACTATCCCATCTTTTATTCAGACATAGTGTATCTAGGACTCCATTATCTAATGTTCAGTATAGTAGTTAGTATTAGTGGTGTGTCTAGATCCAGATAGGCTTATGATCAAAGACGTTCCATTTGTGACCATCCCGTCTATTATTCAGACATAGTGTATCTAGGACTACATTATCTAATGTACAGTATAGGAGTTAGTATTAGTGGGTATGAGTTGTTGCTGTATAGTTTCAGTTCAGCATTCTACCTGTGAGTATCATAGTGTGTGTGTGTGTGTGTGTGTGTGTAATAGTTGTAGGTATGGCTGTGTGGTTAACAAGATTCTTTTGCAACCTCATGGTTTCAGGTTCAGTCCCACTGTGCAGCTCTTTGGACAAGTTCTGCTATGGAACAGGGCCCACCAAAGCCTTGTGAGTCGATTCAGTTGATGGAAACTGTGGGGAAGCCTTGTTTTATATTTCAGATGTGTGTTTGTGTCTCCGGGTCTGGACATCGCAGGGTAGTTATAAATGAACATTATTATCATACAAGGGGAGTCCCTTGTGGCAAATCTTGTTTTTTGGTCTTTCTTGAGATAATAACCCCTTCAAGGGTGGGGTGGGGGGATATTACCTTGCTTGGAAACAGGTTGGTGACAGGAAGAGCATCCTGCTGACTGTCGAAAATCTGCTTCAACAAATTGTTTGACCCATAGAAGCATGGAAAAGAAGGACTGAACATTAAACTGATGAGGTCAGTGATGATGATGATGATGACAAATGATAATGAGGATGATGATGATGATGTTGATGGTGACAATGAAAAATGATGATGATGACGGTGATGTCAATGATGATAATACTCTTTTTTTTTTTACTTGTTTCAGTCATTTGACTGCGGCCATGCTGGAGCACCGCCTTTAGTCTAGCAAATCGACCTAAGGACTTATATTTTGTAAGCCTAGTACTTATTCTATCAGTCTCTTTTGCCCAACCACTAAGTTACGGGGATGTGAACACACCAGCATCAGTTGTCAAGCGATGTTGGGAGGACAAACACACACACACAAACATATACACATACATACATGTATATGTATATATATATATAATATATATATATATATATATATAAACATATATACAACTGGCTTCTTTCAGTTTCTGTCTACCAAATCCACTCACAAGGTTTTGGTCGGCCCGAGGCTATAGTAGAAGACACTTGCCCAAGGTGCCATGCAATGAGACTGAACCCGGAACCATGGGCTTGGTAAGCAAGCTACTTACCACACAGCCACTCCTGCACCTATAATGATGATGTTAATGATGTAGATGATAATGACAATGCAGATTATGATGACAATGATAGTGATGACGATGTTAATGGTGATGATGACGATGGTGATGATGGTGCATCGAGTGCCGCATTACCCAGTGTGTACTTTGTTTATCTAAGTCAGTATTGTATGATTTGATGTAGGTTTAATTGCCGTTTCTAGCATGTCGACCAACCGTGAAGAAACCCCTCTCCAACCACCACCACTACAGGCATGGGCTCAAAGTTGCTATATAGTGTTGTAGTTGGAGGGAGAGGAGTAGAGGGGGGGAGACAGAGAGATGAAGAACCAAAACAGCTTAAGTCCATGTCTGTGTGTGAATTCATGCATTTCTATCTAGCTATGGTCACCATCATTTTACATCCACTTTCCATGCTGGTATGGGTTGGACAGTTTGACTGAATACTGGTAAGGTGAGGAGTTGAACCAAGTTCCAGTTTGATTTGGCATGGTTTCTAAAACTGGATGCCTTACCTAATGCCAACCATTCCATATATATATATATATATATATATATATAATATATATAATAGAAATATTAAAATAACTAAGTCTCTCTAAAAGAGAACAGCGGCAGCGTTCCCGGAAATAATAGTTATCGCCATACTAATATGGCATTCTTATAAAAATAAGAAAAAGCTGTCCGCTTATTAGCTCCATGAGGCCATCGCCTTAAGTTAGCTATTGATACACTTAACTGTATCCATATATCAAATGTATCAAATAGCTACTTAAGGCGATGGCCTCATGGAGCTAATAAGCGGACAGCTTTTTTCTTATTTTTATAAGAATGCCATATTAGTATGGCGATAACTATTATATATATATATATATTATATATATAGACACAGGAGTGGCTGTGTGGTAAGTAGCTTGCTTACCAAGCCCATGGTTCCGGGTTCAGTCTCATTGCATGGCACCTTGGGCAAGTGTCTTCTACTATAGCCTCGGGCCGACCAAAGCCTTGTGAGTGGATTTGGTAGACGGAAACTGAAAGAAGCCCGTCATATATATATATATATATATATATATATATATATATATGTATGTGTGTGTGTGTTTGTGTGTCTGTGTTTGTGCCCCCAACATAGCTTAACCAATGCTGGTGTGTTTATGTCCCCGTAACCTAGCAGTTCGGCAAAAGAGACCGATAGAATAAGTACTGGGCTTACAAAGAATAAGTCCTGGGGTCGAGTTGCTCAATTAAAGGCGGTGCTCCAGCATGGCCACAGTCAAATAACTGAAACAAGTAAAAAAGTAAAATAGTATATATGCATGATGGACTTCTTTCAGTTTCAATCTACCAAATCCACTCACAAGGCTTTGGTCGGCCCGAGGCTATAGTAGAAGACACTTGCCCAAGGTGCCACGCAGTGGGACTGAACCCAGAACCATGTGGTTGGTAAGCAAGCTTCTCACCACACAGCCACTCCTGCACCTATTTATTTATTTATAAACATATTTTTCTTTTTTTTTGTTGGTTATGAAACAGCTGGTGTTGCAGTGTTCACTCATGCATGCGCCAACGATCATACACACTTCCGGTGTTAGAATATCTAAACCGATTTTCAACAGACACACACCAACCCCTCACACACCATCACCACCACCACCACCACACAGGTAACAACTAGCACACACCCCTGCCATGGCCATCACCCTCACTGCTGCCAAAGCTGGTTGCCCTCCTCTCACCCTCATTTAATGTTGTTCTAAGTGTTATTGTGTATATAAAGATTACATATATATAGACACATATAGACATTTAAGGTGGCCACACTCCTTTGGATGAAACAAGGTAAAATATAAAAAATAGATCATATAGAGTGGTTATGTGGTAAGAAGTTCCTGGTTCAGTCCTACCTTGGGCTAGTGTCTTCTACTATAGCCCTTGGGCAACCAAAACTTTGTGAGTGAGTTTGACTGATGGAAACTGAAAGAAGCCTGTCGCATATACATACACACACATGTATATATATACATACACATGTATATACAGATATACACACACACACACGTATATATATATATTATATATATATATATGTATGTATGTATTTATGTGTGTATATATATATATTATATATATATATATATATATATATATATATATAATATATATATATATATATTATGTATGTATTTCTTTTACCTGTTTCAGTCATTTGACTGTGGCCATGCTGGAGCACCACCTTTAGTCGAGCAAATTGACCCCTGGTCTTATTCTTTGTAAGCCTAGTACTTATTTTGTGGAACCGCTAAGTTACAGGGGACGTAAATACACCAACACTGGTTGTCAAATGATGTTGGTGGGGAAAAAACATATGCATACATACATACATGGTGAAGGGGATTGGCCTACATGAGTCCTGTGTTGGTGCCACTTTAAAAGCACTCATGCCGCCATCATGTAATAGCCCTCATGCTGGTGTCACATTAAAAGCATCCGGCACACATTGTAAAGTGGTTGGAATTAGGAAGAGCATGCTGCCATAGAAACCATACCAAATTAGACCAGAGCCTTGTTGCTGCTCTCTGACTTGCCATGTCTGGTCAAATTTTCCAGCATGGACAATGGATGGTAAAGGATGATGATGTTGATGATGATACATATATGACAGCCTCTGTCATTGATGATGATTTATTAGACTTCAATTTTTGTTGAAAAACCAGCTCAACTGATTTGTTTATAATGATTCCTTTTGGGGTCGATAAATTAAGTACCAGTTACCCACTGGGGTCGATGTAATTGACTTAATCCGTTTGTTTCTCCTTGTCTGTCCCCTCTGTGTGTAACCCCTTGTGAGTAATAAAGAAATATGATCAAATGTACATGATGTACATTAGAACACTCTGTCCATCCAATCAACATTACCTGTACAGGTGTGCTTCATGTCAGGTGTCAAAGCGTTCTGATCACAAAGCAGTGTGAGATGAAATGTTTTTCTAAAGAATCCAATGCACTACCCAGTCCTGGAATTGAAACCACGACTTCGCCATCGTGAATGCAGCACCCTAACCACTAGGCCATATGTCCTCGAATATATACATATATATTGCACTGATATTATTACTATTTGGTGAAGTCTGCAAAATAGCTTTAATCCTAAGGATGTCAAGTGGTCAAATAATTATGTCCACCTCTCATATCTCCTGACCTTTTATGGTTTATATACTTCTCGTGAAAGTAATTTCATTGCTCAGATCTTCAGAATTAAAGCTGCATGGATACTCTGCATTACATTTCTCTCTATTGGAGTACTATGTGGTCTGGTAGCCAAGTCCATTAGAAGAGCTTGCTGTGATCACCATACAATTCTATGAATCCATATCTTACACTACAAATTTATAAATATATATATATATCTATATAAATAGTCAATCTATCAGGACTTATTCTTTGTAAGCCTAGTACTTATTCTATCGGTCTATTTTGCCGAACCACTAAGTTATGGGGATGTAAACACACCAGCATCGGTTGTCAAGCGATGTTGGGGGGACAAACACAGACACACAAACATATACACGCACACATATATATATATATATATACAGATATACGATGGGCTTCTTTCAGTTTCCGTCTACCAAATCCACTCACAAGGCTTTGGTTGACCTGAGGCTATAGTAGAAGACACTTGCCCAAGGTGCCACGCAGTGGGACTGAACCCAGAACCATGTGGTTGGTAAACAAGCTGCTTACAACACAGCCACTTCTACGCCTAAGTATTTTTATATGTGTGTAAGTATTTTTATATACACTCACTCAAACCCAACACAGCTTGAATTTGACAACAACACACAAAAATATGTTGATCACTTGAAATATCTAAGAATCATTAGAGATAAGAATCTCAAAATGACGACCACATATTGGTGTAAGCCACAGGCAAATACTCCAAAATGCTACCGGTGCCTTATCTTACATAAATTATTCCTCAAAACATGTCCCAATATCCATATATCAAACTTTTATTAGTTGTCATCGAATGGACTGCAGAGAATTTTTGTTGTTTCTGTTTTTTTCTTTTTTATTTTGTGATGGAATTTTTCAGACAAAATGTGTCAGAAGTTTTGAAGATAAGACTGTTAGACAAGTTTATCTATTTACCTATCTACTGTCTGGCTAAATGTCTGTCTTTCTAACTCTTTACCTGTCTGTCTGTTGATCTATCTATCTATCTATCTATCTATCTATCTATCTACCTACATACCTCCCTCCTTCCCTCTCTCACTCATTCCCCCCCACACACACACACATGTTGAATGTGTTTTGGGATAAATTTGATGATTTTCATATCTCCTTTGTTCAAGAACAACTTGATGTATATCTATAACAGTCAATTTCTTTATTAATGATGAGGTTGAGAAAAAGAGGGGACGATACGAGGACAGAAAAAACAAACGTTGGGGTCAGGGTATCGAATGAGCCAAAACGTATGAATAAACAAATAATTCAAATATATACAATTAAATGAGAATGAGTGAATAACAGAAAATGAAGTGGAGGACGCGGTTGACCTCACAAACCACAAACTCACACTGAAGACTTTGCTTTCTCCTTTTTTATATTCTCGTTTAGACAGGTTCTTCCACTCGCAACATACTTGTTTCCAGAGGTGAACTATCCAAACTCCAAAGAATTTCTGTCAACAAAAGACTATGATACTTCCCACTACTTCTGCTTGTGATCAGAGATGCACATATCGTAGCCCTACTAGGGTCGATTTATTCAATGAAAGAATTCAAGGTGGTACCCCAGCATGGCCACAGTTCAATGACTGAAATAAGCAAAAAACAACAGAAAGATACTCAATGCTGGATTTAATTTTTAAGAATATTAATCTGTAACCATGTGGTAAAACCAACATTGTAACATCTGGGGAAAATCAGAGTTGATAAACCCTATAAATCCACGCACATCAGTTATTGCTTGTTTATATTTCATTTCTTTTTTTGTTTTCAGAATGGTTGAAAATAAAAGAGAGGCGAGCTGGCAGAACAGTTAGCACACCGCGCGAAATGCGTAGCCGTGTTTCGTCTGTCGTTACGTTCTGAGTTCAAATTCCGCCGAGGTCGACTTTGCCTTTCATCCTTTCGGGGTCGATAAATTAAGTACCAGTTATGCACTGGAGTCGATGTAATCGACTTAATCCCTTTGTCTGTCCTTGTTTGTCCCCTCTATGTTTAGCCCCTTGTGGGCAGTAAAGAAACATATATTTCATTTCTCTTTTTTTTCTTTTTTTTTTCAGAATGTTTGAAAATAAAAGAGAGAAGGAAATATAGACCAGCAACAACCGGTGAGTGTGTTTGCTTACTTAATCAATTATCAAAATTATCAAAATAATCATTTATAATTATACTTTATCTGAGCATGTTTTGCATGATTTCTGGTGGGGAAAACATTTATTGAAACAGATGTATTTTGAAACAAGTAGATTTATATATACATATCAATGTGTATTTGCATATATATACCTTTTCTTTGTGCAGAACAATTAACCATTTGAAGCTGTTGAAATTGTCCCACTTTATATGTTTTACCTTCTAAATTATTCAACATAAACTCTAAATTATTTGACACAAACTGGAATTGTTCTATTTATTCTTTGGTATTTGAAAGTTCATTCTGCCATCTTCTTTGTCTCATAATGCTTAACTAATGTTTTTAATTCTGATGACCGTATTAATCTTTTTTTTATCATTAGTAAAACTAATCAATGTGTATAATATGCTGTATCATCAATATATATTCAATACAGTATTTTTTCATATAACTTTTCTTCCGCTATTAAATTATTCTATTTCATATATATTCCATTATATCCTAACACTAGCACTATGACCCGGCGTTGCCAGGTCTAGTGCTAGTTTTGCGCTAAATCCCTTTCTTTGTTTTCGGAAATTATGTTCGCCATTCCATCGTATATGATTTTTAACACGTTTGACTGAGCCTCTGCAGATTCTGAGCCCACCTAGAGGTGTGCAAATTTGGTGGCTTTGTTGAAGATGAAGGGGGAGCATGTAGGAAAATCGATAAAGACCCCCATGAAAGCAAACCTTCACCAACAAAATTAAATGAATAATCAGGGCTGACAAAGTTTTCAAATTTCCTAGGGAGTGGAAAAATGTGGCTGGAAATTAATTAGCATCTCACTTTTTACTCGTATCTCAAAACACAAAAGCATGAAGTTTCACTTAAGAAAATCTTTGTATCTTAGGTCATTCGTACCTCAAGTTAGGGCCAAAAGAAAAGGTTGCAGTTTCCACTGATTGATTGGCAATTTAGGTAAACTCAAGTCAAATTAAGATTTCTTGCACCAAAAGGATCACCCTGATAACCCTATGCCCTTCCTGTGTAGGTTGCAAATGATTCGATCTTAAGCTAAATGCAAACAAATAAACATTTTTTATGAAAATCCCTTGGGTGGGTCAACAGGCAGTCTATTGGCGTATCTAGCTGTACGCGCGCAACGCATACAAATTTCTATGTTTTAGCGATTTTGAATGGATATGCCCATAACTTATGGGCATAAGGGGTCGGTTTATCGATTTTAATGGCTTTCTGGGGTGACTGGGAAAATGAAAAGATCTTCACGACGACCCTCAGACAATTTTGAAAGCCCATAGAAAATGCAAGCCTTTTACGTGAAAAACTGTGAATTTGTATAAAGGACACACAGACACACAGACATTTTGTCATTTATAGATATAGAGATTACTTTTTATATTCAGCTTACTGAGAAGTGTCATCTATTCAGTTTTGGACTATTTCATTATTAAACTGTGTGCTTGTATTGCTTGCTTTAAGCAGAACAAAAAACCAGAAATACATTATTTACATTAGATAGATATTTGTCCTCATCTTGTTTATTGTTAACACATTTCGGCTGATATACCCTCCAGCCTTCATCAGGTGTCTTGGGGAAATTTCGAACCTGGGTTCTCATTCCTTAGGTATTTTTCAATGCTATTATTATTATTATTATTATTATTATTATTATTACTATTATTATTCAGTTCACTGCCTGGAATCGAACTCGGAATCTTGGGGTTAGTAGCCCGCGCTCTTAACCCACGGGCATATGGGGTAGTGGTTAAGAGTGCAGGCTACTAACCCCAAGATTCCAGGTTCGATTCCAGGCAGTGACCTGAATAATAATAATAATTATAACATCGAAAAATACCTTAGAAATGAGAACCCAGGTTCAAAATATCCTCAAGACACCTGATGAAGGCTGGAGGGTATATCAACCGAAACATTGTGTTAAAAACAAACAAGATGAGAACAAATATTCATCAAATGTAAACAATGTACATAATTCCTCTTCTCTAAAATATAGAACTATATATATATATTCTTTTAACACTTGCTAAAACCAGAAATATTTTGTAATTACAGAAACTGAAAATACTTAAGGCCAAAGTGTTTTAGTGCCTCTTCATGTCTATACAAGAAGTATTGTTCTTCAGGAACATTTGCAATGAATGCCAACAATAATACTTGTTATGTACATTTGTTGTGCTTGCATAAACTAAACTTGATGTCTCTTGAAAACCTTTAGAAAATGTTTGTAACTTGTTTATAAGATCCTGTACTCATGTATAAATGCATATATTTTGGTAGTTTTGAATACATCTTGGTGTGGGTGTGAGGTAAGTAGCTTGCTTTCCAACCACATGGTTCTGGGTTCAGTCCCACTGCATGGCCACCTTGGACAAGTGTCTTCTGCTATAGCCTCAGGCCAACCAAATCCTTGTGAGTGGATTAGGTAGACGGAAACTGAAAGAAGCCCGTCGTATATATGTACCTATGTGTGTATGTGTCTGCATGCCTGTGTTTATCCCCTCCATTCGCCGCTAGACAACCAGTGTTGGTGTGTTTACATCCCCATAACTTAGCAGTTCAGCAAAAAAGACCAATAAAATAAGTACTGGCCTTAAAAAGATTTGGTAGATGGAAACCGAAAGAAGCCTGTTGTATATATATATTTATACACACATACACACAGACACACTCATATATATGTAGGTGCAGGTGTGGCTGTGTGGTAAGAAGCTTCCTTCCAAACCACATGGTTTTGGGTTCAGTCTCAATGTGTGGCACCTTGGGCAAGTGTCTTTCTATTATAACCTCGTGTTGACCAAAGCCTTCTGAGTGGATTTGGTTGACAGAAACTGAAAGAATCCCATTGTATATATGTATGTACATATATATATATATGTGTGTGTGTAAGCTTGTCCCCCACCACTGCTTAACAACCAGTGCTGATGTGTTTATATCCCTGTAACTTAGCAGTTCAGCAAAAGAGACTAATAGAATATGTACCAGGCTTTAAAAAAACAAGTCCTGGGGTCAATTCATTCAACTAAAAAGTGGTGCTCCAGCATGGCCACAACCACATGACTGAAACAAGTAAACGAATAAAACGAATATATATATATGACAGGCTTCTTCCAGTTTCCATCTACCTGATCCATTCACAAGGCTGTAGTAGAAGACACTTGCCCAAGGTGCCATGTAGCGGGACTGAAACCAGAACCATGTGGTTGGGAAACAAGTGTCTTACCACAGAGCTATGCCTGCACCTGTCTATTGTAGAAAATTACATAACGTAGAATAATGAATGAGTCACTGACAACAACATCTTGTACATTTTAATTTCAATCAAATCTACATGAGATTTGGGGAGAGATAAAGATAACTTAATTATTTCCCCGTTTGTTTTTGGCATTTTTATTTACATCCTCATAATCTCGTTAGCAGCTTTCATCAACCTGTACATTTCTCAGTAATAACTCAAATTGGGAAAATTGAATATTCATACTTAGCAATGAAAATGTTGTAATTATCACAAAATTTAGCAAAACACCTGGCATCATTATTGATGGCCTTAGTATTTCAGTATATATATAGATACACACACACACATAAATATATATATATATATATATATATATATATATATATATATATATATATATATATATATATATATATATATATATATATATATATAATATATATATATACATATATATATATGTCATTGCACAGTTTTATTTCAAGATTCTTGCTAATACAGAAAGAGCAGGTTTTAACTTAGATCTAAGGCTCCTTCATTGGAATTTCAACATCAACAACAGGGTATTTTAGTATGTGTGTGTGTGTGTATGTATGTATGTATGTATGTATGTATGTATGTATGTATGTATGTATGTATGTATGTACGTACGTATGTATGTATGTATGTATGTATGTATGTATGTATGTATGTATGTATGTATGCATGTACGTATGCACGTATGTATGTATGTATGTATGTATGTATGTATGTACGTACGTATGTGTGTATGTATGTATGTATGTATGTATGTATATATGTATGTACGTATGTATGTATGTGTGTATGCATGTATGTATGTATGTATGTACGTATGTATGTATGTATGTTTTGTTTTATGTATTGGGTCATCCCATAAATAATGAGGGTTTTTTTCATACTTCTTTTATTTTTTAAATTCTTTTTTAAACTAAAATATACTCTCCTTCATTTTCTCTAATGCTCTTCCATTCATCTGGTAGACTTGCAAGGCCCCTCTTCCAAAATTCACTTGTCTGTAACAAGAAAAAAGTACTCTTCCACCACTGTTCTGACCTCGTCTACAGAATTCATATTTTTTCCATCCAAATGATTTTGAAGACTACGGAATAAATAATAATCAGATGGGGCAATATGGTGGGTGGAGCATCGTTTCCCATTCGAACTGCTCCAGCCTTTGGAATATCATCTCTGCTGTATGTGGCTGAGCATTATCCTGATGGAAGAACACCTTTCGTTTTGAAACCAAAGATGGCCGTTTTTCTTCTAGCTCTGGTGTTGATGAATGGTTGAACAACCAAATCCAAGCTCTTCTGCCAGTTCCTCAACACTTAAGATGGGATTTTGTTTCACCAGGGTTTGCAGGACATCCTCGTTGAGCTCTAAAGATCTTCCAGGATGAGGGTCATCTTCTGAGCTGTAGTTTCTGGCTCGGAATTTCTGAAACGAGCACTGACATTGGCTTATGCTTACTGTCCAATCCCCATATACTGCATTAATATTCCTCATATTTTCCATGTGTTGTTGCCATTATTGAACTCATAAAGCAAAATATGCCGAATATGCTCCTTTGTCACTTCCATTATAGCTTTGAAAAAATAACTGTTAAAATCGAACTGCACTCTTTAAAACTTGCTCTAAGAATAAGGACAAGGTAAAATGACTACCTGCCTTTATAGCAAGTTGATGCTGGTAGTTTATCTTGTTCCCCTCCAACTTTTAGTTCATGCAATTGAAAAAAACCACATTAATTATGAGATGACCCAATATGCCTTTTAATAGTTGCATATCTAGACTTGCTCATGTATATTTAAATGATAAACTTCTGGAAAGTTTTGCAGAATTTTACAGTTCCAGTGATGGATTGGATCTGTAATCTTCAAATTAGTTTTCTCCATTATGGTTTTGAGAAGCCTAATTTCTCAACTTTGGTATTTAGGCAGGGTCTTATATATCCCATACTTACGTACGTACATATGTATGTATATATGCATTTCATTATTCAGTTGTATTTCAAGATTTCTTGCCAATAGAGCTGGTTTCTAACCTAAATTCTTCATTGGAATTTCAACATCAACAGGGTATTTTTGTTTGTATGTACGTATTCTGATGCATATAGTTGCGTATCTAGACATACCTATGTATGTATGTCAAAAATATCAATCAAAGGACCAACAGTTTGAATGTGGTTTTCATCTTCAGCATGTAATATGACATTGGTGTGGAAATTTAATCATAATTCCAATATACAATTTATACTGGAAGGCCTACCATGGTTGGTAACAGACAATGGGTTAAATTACAGTTTTCTTCTGAAGATCTGGCATTTAAGGTGACTACACAATTGTCTATGATTGCAGCACAACATTCTAGCTTATGCTAGTGAAACATGTGTAAATGTTATATAATTTATGATGTTATAATGTTGATTTTAACTAAATCTTCTGTTTAATTCTGGTCTCATACACACACACACACACACAAAAAAAATAACACACAAACACACACATGGTAATTAAGCAAGTTTATGTTTCACTTATTGCTTACCTATATTTGTAAAACTGCATGTGTATGGATGTGTTTTAAAAATAGGATAAGTTTTTTATAAGAATTTATCAAGTAGTTAGCGTGAAAAACCTCATAAGAGAAAAAAAAAACATCAATTTTTTTCTTTAAAATTTATTTATTTATAATGTATAGAAGGCACTATTACACATAGATGCCTAACACTATGAGGGACTCTTAAAGTCAAAACTACCAAAATAATTTGTATTGTTTCAGTACAACGTGTTTATTTTTTTTGGTAGTTTTGACTTTAAGAGTCTCTCGTAGCATGAGGCATCTATGTGTAATAGTGCCCTCTATATATTATAAATATATATATACTAGCTTAAGGTGACCCGCTCTACGTGCGGGTAAGAGTGTGGTTGTTAATTTGTGTTGCTTCCTTTCGGCACGTAAAAAGCACCATCCGAACGTGGCCGATGGCAGCGCTGCCTTGACTGGCTTCCGTGCCGGTGGCATGTAAAAAGCACCAACCGATCGTGGACGCTGCCAGCCCCCTCTGGCACCTGTGCCGGTGGCATGAAAAAAGCACCCACTACACTCACGGAGTGGTTGGCCTTAGGAAGGGCATCCAGCTATATAATATTAGGGAGTATAATATTTTTTATGATCTAGTTATATGTTTTTAAATATATCTTATTTGTTCTTTATGATTTGGTTTATGTCTATCATTGTTTGAATTGCATAATAGTGGTTCTTCTTTAAGTTATATATATATATATATATATATATATATATATATATATACTATATATATATATATGCATGCACACAACTAAAGACATGGAAATGTTCATAGAATTATGTATATGTGTAAGCATACACACACACACACATGCATACGCACACACATACACATGTTTGCACGTGTATGTATGTGTATGGTCATGCTAACATATCCATCTCTCTCTTTCTTTCTTTCTTTCCATTTATGTTTCTCCCATAAATGTGTGTGAGAATATATATTGCATACATATATATCTGTGTGTGTGTGTGGATGTATATGTAAATATGCAAGTGTGTATATGTGTGTACAGAAAACATAAATCTGAAAGATAAAGCACACTTTAGGATGTAGAGCAGTATATTTATAAACGGGGGAGGCTGGTTTATGGGATTACCTTGGGTTTCCTGTCCATAAAGGGTTTAGCTTTATGGCATATTGTCAGATCCAAAAATCCTGTTGGCCCACGACCTCTTAAAAATATATATAGTACAAATTTGCAGAAAAATAAAGAAGACAGGTGTAGGAACAATGAGCAGGTGTGTTAGTTTGACACTCAAGGAAAATGAGAATCTCTTTTATGTTCCAAGCCTGAGCTCTTTGACAGAAAGGAATAAGAGGGAAAAATTGGGGAGAGAATATAAAAAAAAACAGTGACAAAAATCAAAACAGTGTAGAGTTCAGTGATCCAACATGGTGTATGTACACATTTGTATATGAATACATACATATATACATATATATATATATATATATATATATATTATATATATATATATATATATATAGTTAATCCAAACAAGAAAGCACAAAAAAACACAACAACGCGAGGACGTGGAACAAATATAGTATTATTGGATGCTCAGGAAAGAAGGAGGGTTTAATGTTTCGAGCGGAGCTCTTCGTCGGAAACATAGGAGAAGGAAAGATCCAGAGAAGGGAAGACGGAGGAAAAAAAATTGCCAACGGTACATATGCGGTCATGTATATATATATATATACAAACATATATATACATATATATACATATATATGTATATATATATACATATACAAACATATATATATATACATATACAAACATATATACATATATATATGTGTGTGTGTGTGTGTGTGTGTGTGGGTGCAGGTGTAGCTGTGTGGCAGGAAGCTTGTTTACCAGCCACATGGTTGTGGGTTCAGTTCCTACTGCATGGCACCTTGGGCAAGTGTCTTCTACTATAGCCTCGGGCCAATTAATGCCTTGTGAGTGGATTTGGTTGACAGAAACTGAAAGAAGCCCATTATTGTGTGTGTTTGTGTCTTTGCGTCTGTGTTTGTCCCCCCACCATCACTTGACAACCGATGTTGGAGTGTTTATGTCTCTGTAATCTAGCAGTTCAGCAAAAGATACCGATATAATAAGTACTAGACTTAAAAGAGTATGTCCTGGGGTTGATTTGCTCAACTAAAAACAATGCTCCGGCATGGCCACCGTCAAAATGACTGAGGCAAGTAAAAGAATAAAGGAATATGCATATGTGTGTATATTTAGTCATCCCAGAAATAAAGTGATTTTTTGAAGTTGGAGGGGATGGGATAAACTACCTGCATCAACTTGTTATAAAAACAGGTAGTAATTTTACCTTGTGCTTATTCTTAGAGCAAGTTCCATTTTAACAGTTATTTTTTCAAAGCTATAATGGAAGTGACAAAGGAATATATTTGGTATATTTCGCTTTATGAGTTCAATAAAGCCAACAACAAAGCATAAGGAATATTAATGCAGTATATGGGGATCGGACAATAAGCATAAGCCAGTGTCAGTGGTGGTTCCAGAAATTCTGAGCTGGAAACTACCTCCTAGGAGATAAGCCTCATTCTGAAAAATCTGTAGAGCTGAAATAAGGGCATCCTGCAAACCCTGGTGGAACAAAATCCCATCATAACTGTTAAGGAACTAGCAGAGAATCTTGGATTTGGTCATTCAACCATTCATCGACACCTGTGTACATTGGAAAAGTCAGCAAATTGGGTCAATAGGTTTCTCACAAACTTTCTGAGTCTAATCACATGTAGAGAGTGAATGTGTGCTCTTCTCTCACGAATGAACCATTTTTGGGACTGAATAGTGACTGGTGATGAGAAATGGGTTCTCTATAAAGATGTCCTTCCCTACCCACTGCCTTTGGCAGTGGGTAGGCAAAAGAGGAAATACTGGCACCCCAGGCTGAAGAAAGTTTTCACCCATGTAAGGTGTTGTTATCTGTTTAGTGAGATATGAAAGGTTTAGTCCACTTTGAACTTTTAAACCCAAACCAAACAATAAGAAAGATCTACTGCAAGCAGCTTGAACGGTTATAAGTTGAGCTAGAAGAAAAACAACCATCTGTGGTTTCAAGATGAAAGGTGTTCTTCCATCAGGATAATGCACAGCCATGTACAGTAAGGATGACATTCCAAAAGCTGGAGCAGTCTGAATGGGAAACGATGCCCCACCCACAATATTCACCGGACATTGCCCCATCTGGTTATCATTCAATCTCCAGTCTTCAAAATCATTTGGACGGAAAAATATGAGTTCTGTTGACAAGGTTAGAACAGTAGTGGAAGAGTATTTTTCATCATGAAGAAGTGAATTTTGGAAGAGGGGTCTTGCAGTTTACCAGAGAGATGAAAGAGCATTTTAGAAAATGGAGAGTATATTTAGTATATTTTAGAGTGAAAATGAACTTTGTTTATCTGAATTTTGAAAAATAAAAGAAGTATAAGAAAACTGCATTATTTATGGGATGAACATTTATATTTTTGGCGTAGAAGTTAAGAGCGCGGGCTACTAACCCCAAGGTTCTGAGTTCAATTCCAGGCAGCGACTTGAAAAATAATAATAACAACAACATTGAAAAACACCTTAGGAATGAGGACCCAGGTTTTAAATTTCCCCAGCATGGCCACAGTTTGTAAGCTGAAACTAGATAAAATAAAAATAAATAAATAAAAAAATAAAAGTATGTATGTATGTATATACATGGGGAGGGAGAATGAGAGAGAGAGAGAGAAAAGTATATATGTGCATTTATGTATCTCTGCATACATACATATATATTTATTTTTGAATTATGCATCTATGTATATATGTGTGTGTGTATATATATATGTAAATATAATATAAAACATTATATATATATATATATATATATATATATAATATTAATATAAGCATATATATATACACATTTATATATGTTTGCATGTGTTATATATTATATATATATATATAACAGACACATATAGAATACATATATATATAAATATATACATAATACATTACTAAACGTATAAATATAATATATATAAAATATACATGTATTCATTTATGTATGTATATGTTTGTACATGTTTGCATGTATCTATACTTATATATATATAAACGCATTTATATATGTATGTGTGTGTATATATATATATATATATATATATATAAAAATATATGCATTCATATATGTACTATGCATATGTGTGTATGTATGTATATATAATATATATATATTCATGTATGTGTTTGTAGATATATGCAGCTATGCATATATATATATATATATATATGTATGCGTGTGTGTGCGTATTTAATAAATGTTTACGTCAATGTTTTGTCTAAGAATTAATGTTTGTACTCCAGCATGTCGAGAGGTAATGTCCATTTGATGTGTATTTCCGCTCCGCAGCAATGAATTTTTCCCTGCCTCCAAAACAGGAAGTGAGCTCTCGTGATAACATACGTTCGTTGGCGGGAAACACTCATAAAACTGATATATGGACACTCGGCTATTTTAAACCATTTGCCTTCTCTCTAATATTTCATCCCTTTCTGATCTTTCATGCGTCTCTTTTTGCTCTGTGTTAGTTTTTTGTCTTTAATTTGTTTCAGCCGTTGGATTGCGGCCATGCTGCAGCACCACCTCTGAGAATTTTAGTCAAACATTACAACCCCAGGATTGTTCATTTTAGTCGAATAAATCAATTCCTCCCTCCACCCCAGTACTTAGATGCTTTCTTTCTTTTTACTTCTTTCAGTCATTTGAGTGTGGCCATGCTGGAGCACCACCTTTAGTTGAGGAAATCGACCCAGGACTTATTTTTTGTAAGCCCAGTACTTATTCTATCAGTCTCTTTTCTCTTTTACTCTTTTACTTGTCTCAGTCATTTGATTGCGGCCATGCTGTAGTACAGCCTTTAGTCGAGCAAATCGACCCCCGGGACTTATTCTTTGTAAGCCCAGTACTTATTCTGTCGGTCTCTTTTGCTGAACCACTAAGTTACCGGGACATAACACACCAGCATTGATTGTCAAGCAATGTTGGCGGAGGGGGGGGACAAATACAGACACACACACACACACACACATATATACGATGGGCTTTTTTCAGTTTCTTTCTACCAAATCCATTCACAAGGCTTTGGTTGGCCCGAGGCCATAGGAGAAAACACTTGCCCAAGGTGAACGCAGATGCTTCTTTTTCTATTTTCTAAGCCTGATACTTATTATATTGGTCTCTGTTGCTGAACTGCTATGTTATGAGGACATAAACACACCAACATTGGTTGTCAAACGGTGGTGGAAGGCAAATATAATACAAAGACATGCACATATAGATATACACATTCACACAGATATAAACATACACAAAGAGAAACACACACACACATCATCATCATCATTGTCATCATCCTTTAGCTTTCATTTTCCATGCTGTCATGTGTTGGATGGTTTGATTAGAGCTAGTAACCCAGAGAGCTGCACCGGACTCCTTTGTCTGTTTTTGATTGGTTTCTTGTGACCGGATTCCCTTCCTAAAGCTAACCACACTACAAAGTGTAGGGAGTTCCTTTTATGTGTTACCATTATGGGTGCCCTCCATGTGTCACCGGCATGGGTACCTTTCATGTGTCACCAGCACAGATGCCTTTTATGTGTCATTAGCACAGGCACCTTTTATGTGTCAACAACAGAGGCACTTGTGCCTCGGGGGGTAACATTCTAGGTGCAACAATCCCGTGGTCATTCATGACCGAAGGGAGTCTTTACCCATTACCCTTTTATAAATCCACACACACACATGATGGGCTTCTTTCAGTTTCTTATTTCTTTACTGCCCACAAACAAGGACAGACAAACAGATTAAGTTGATTATATCAACCCCAGTGTGTAACTAGTACTTATTTAATCGACCCCGAATGGATGAAAGGCAAAGTCAACCTCAGCGGAATTTGAACTCAGGATGTAGCAGCAGACGAAATACCGCTAAGCATTCCACGCCGCATGCTAAAGTTTCTGCCAGCTCGCTGCCTTGTTTCAGTTTCAGCGCTTCTTTCAGATTCTGTCTACCAAATCCATCCACAAGGGTTTGGTAAGTGTGACGTTGTAGTAGAAGACACTTGCCCTAGGTGCCATGCAGTGAGACTGAACCCAGAACCACATGGTTGAGAAGCAAGTTTCTTAGCACACAGCCACACCTGTTATCTGCTTACTTTTCCATGTTTCAGACATCAGACTGTGTGGTCAATGCTTGGGTACCACCTTCAAGGGCTTTGTTGAACAAAGTGACCCAGTAATATATATATATATATATTTATATATATATGTCTATATATCTATAAATATATATATATATGTAT
>NC_043023.1:826766-836766 GCF_006345805.1 Octopus sinensis
GTGTATATGTATATATAAGTATATATATATATGTATATACATATAAATGTATATATATAAGTATATATATGTATGTGTATGTATATATGTGTGTGTATATATATATATGTATATATGTGTGTGTGTATATAAGTATATATATGTATGTGTATGTATATATGTGTGTATATATATATATATGTATATGTGTGTGTCTATATATATATATATATATATATATATATGTTTGCTTTTATGTTCAGTTGTAAGGAAAACGATTTTACATTAATCTAATGGGTTACTCTATACATTTGTAGAGCACAAATTTATTAAACAAGAATGTCGTTGACAGGGACTTCGAAGTATTAACCAATCCCACAATGGTTTAACTGGCTCGAAATTTGTGGTCACTGTCAATAATATTCTTTATTCTTTTATTTGTTTCAGTCATTTGACTGTGGCCATGCTGGAGCACTGCTTTGTCGAAGAATAATAAATGCCCCACAGCCACACCTGTGCAGTAAGAAGGTTGTTTTCCAACCACATGGTTCTTGGTTCAGTCCCACTCTGTGACATCTTGGGGAAACTGTTTTCTGTTATCCAATATTCTACCCTTTATTATAACACACAACCCAAGAAACTCAAAGGTTTACAAAATTATCCACCAGAACATCCCACTACTAAGACAAGACCCAAGAATGAAACAAGCAAAATAATTAAAAAGACAAAGTTACTCAAAAAATTCTTCACTGGCGCTAAATTACCTTCCACAATTTCCACACCAACAGTCAGTACTAGACAGATTCTACTAAATGGACACACGGACATATGTGCAAAAAATAAGTGTAAGACCCTTCGATTCTAGACCTTGCTTCCATACCATAAACTTCTTCCCTGGTTCTGGTAGTGATTCAGCTTTAAGAACAAGGCCATCACCATAGAGGAACTCCCAGGGGCAGCTTGTCTTAAATTCCTCTGTTATTGCCTGGAGGACTATGATGGACAAGAGAGGGATGAACCCCTACTTCTACTTGGAATTCTTCACTATACTCATTGCTAACCCTCACCTTACTGGTAGCATCCCTGTACATGGCTTATCTATCCCTAGTTATCTATCCCTTATCTATCCCTAGTTTCCGCATTGACCACCAGATAAGGGATCGAGGGACCCTGTCAAAACCTTTCTCCAAGTCAACAAAGGCCAAGTACAGAGTTTTATCTTTGGTGATGTTTTTTCTCCTGCAGCAGCCTTCCCAGAAATATAGCATCAGTGTTGCTTCTACCTGGCACAAAACCAAACTGTGTCTCATCTTGACTAACTCTCTCCCTAATTGGGCTACGACCCTCTCCGTAACTTTTGTCACCTCTGATAAATGTATGGACACCTATATATATATATATATATATATATATTATATGTTGTACAAAATGTATGTGGATGCAGAAGTGTTTATATCACTCAGACACACATATACACACATATATATATATACACAGACAAATATGTGTGTGTGTGTGTGGCTATGTATTGGCACTCATTTATGTAGTGTATATTTTTGGTGTGTATATATTTGCTAAGATGTATATGTTTGCACCCACATGTGTGTGTAGTTACACATATATGTATATGTATGAGAGTGTATGTATGTATAAATATACACATAGATTAACATATATATATATATATGTATGTATGTATTTATACATGTATATGTGTTTAGTTAGTTAGTTAGTTAGTTAATTTGGCTCAAAAGCAAATAGCAAGGCCATGTGTTTATATATATATGTTTATATATATATGTGCCTGTATATATATATATATATAAATATATACACACACACACAGGTGCAGGAGTGGCTGTGTGGTAAGTAGCTTGCTTACCACCCACATGGCTCTTGGTTCATTCCCACTGCATGGCACCTTGGGCAAGTGTCTTCTACTATAGCCTTGGGCTGACCAAAGCTTGTGAGTAGATTTGGTAGATGGAAACTGGAAGAAGCCCGTCATATATATGTATATGTATGTTTGTGTATATGTTTGTGTGTCTGTGTTTGTCCCCCGCAACATCGCTTGACAACCGATGCTGGTGTGTTTACGTCCCTGTAACTTAGCGGTTCGGCAAAAGAGACTGATAGAATAAGTACTAGGCCTACAAAGAATAAGTCCTGGGGTCGATTTGCTCAACTAAAGATGGTGCTCCAGTATGACTGGAACAAGTAAAAGAGTATATACATATATATACACACACATATAGATATGCTTTTTAAGTAGATAGACAGAGGGACTGGTAGACAGACAGACATACTGACAGACAGACAGATTGACAGACTGATAAATATATAGACAGACAGACGGACAGATAGAGACAAACAGACAGAAAGATCGCGTAGCTACTGGCTGATTAAACAGATTGAATAGACAGTGACAGACAGACAGATATATCTAAGTATATATTTATATACAATTCTACACATATGGACACACTCAGACACAATCACACAAGTATATATGTATGTATGTATATATATATATATATATCTACACACACACATATATACATGTATACACATCCATCACACACGCATGTACATGCAAATACATGGAGACTCATTAGCATATGTAGGTATGTATAATATATGTATAATGGAAATGTGACCTTAGCAAGGGAAACCAAAAAAATGGTGACAGTTGGCCTTCTTGGCTGCCACACACACACACACACACACACACACACACACATCTACATGTACATACACATGCACATATAACACCCACATACACATAATATACAGACATGTACATACATACACACACACATACACATGTACACACACATACATACATACACATATGAACAACATATACATACACACTCTCATACACATGCACAACAACATACACACACATACAATACCACACCCCACCGCTACCACACATTACCATCATGTCACACCACACTTTACAAAACACCAGCTGAATTGTGGCCCCTAAATTGTGTCAAACCCCATTTTTTTTCTCCCATGATTAGTTTAGCAAGACCAAGGCCCCATCGTCCCGTCCATCTGTCTTAGCGTTGGCCAACCCCAACACCCACGCCAAAAATGCAAAACCAGAAAAAAAGTAAAAAAACAGGAACCCATCTCCACCCGCAAGAAAAGAACCACAAACCAACCAACAAGCAAATAAATAAATAATTATATAAATAAATAAATAAATGAATAAATAAGGGTGTGTGTGTGTGTGTGTGTGTCCCAGATAATGTTTAAATAATTGCCGCCGTCAAAGGGACGTCTGAGGAATGAACTGGCTTATTGGAAGCGAATGTTATTTAGGAATGACTTCTGCTAGGCAGTGTCTTTGATTAATGTGAAGACATTTTCTTTCTTTCCATATAATTCACCTCATTTTTTACATCTCCCCCCCACTCCATCCTCTCTTTCTCTCTGTCTGTCTCGCTCCGTGTCTCTGTCAGTCTTTTTCTTTCCTCTCTCTCTCTTTCTTTCTTTCTTTCATTCTTTCTCTCTTTGTTGCTCTTGTTCTCCCTTTGATTTCT
This sequence comes from Octopus sinensis, assembly GCF_006345805.1. Lineage (NCBI taxonomy): Eukaryota > Metazoa > Mollusca > Cephalopoda > Octopoda > Octopodidae > Octopus > Octopus sinensis. The sequence goes on from NC_043023.1 coordinate 830,300, forward strand.
TCTCTCCTTTCTCTATTCCTCTCTCCCATTTCTGCTCTCCTCCCCATCTCTATCCATCTGTCTCTTTCTCTCTCTTTGTCTTACTCTCTCTCTCTACCCCTTTCTCTCTGATTGCCTCTTCATCTTACTGCTTGGTTTTCTTTCTTTCTTTCTCTCTTTGTTTCAATGTCTGTCTGTCTGTCTCTGTCTAACTGTCTGTCTCTCTCTCTCTGTTCTGGCACAGTCTCTCTCTCTCACTCTCTCTTCATCAAGCTCTCTTTCTCTTTCTCTCCCTTACCCCCACACTTTCTGTCTGTCTCTCTCTCTGACTCATGTTGCTCTCTCTATCCCTCTCTCTGTCTCTTTCTCCCCATTCTTTGTTTATGTGTATCTCTGTTTCTCTCTTTCTCTTTTTCAGTTTCTATCTCTCATTTCCTCATACCTTACATACATAAACACCCACATAAATACATACACACACACACACATAAATACATACACACACACACACATAAATACATACAGACACACACACACATAAATACACACACACACACACACATAAATACATACATACACACACACATACATACATACATACACACATACATATATACATTCTTTTATTCTTTTATTTGTTTCAGTCATTTAACTGTGGCCATGCTGGAGCACTGCCTTAAGAGGTTTTTCTTTCAGTCAAAGGAATTGAGCCTAGGACTTATCTTTTGTTAGCCTAGTACTTATTCTATCAATCTCTTTTGCCAAACCGCTAAGTTACGGGAAAGTAAATACACCAATATCAGTTGTCAAGCAATAGTTGGAAACAAACACACACGCACACAAACACACACAACCACACACACACACACACAAACACACACAATCACAAACACACACAAGCATACATGCACACACACACACACACACACACATATATATACATATATATACGACGGGCTTCTTTCAGTTTCCATCTACCAAATCCACTCACAAGGCTTTGGTCAGCCCGAGGCTATAGTAGAAGACACTTGCCCAAGGTGCCACGCAGTGGGACTGAACCCGGAACCATGTGGCTGGGTAGCAAACTTCTTATTTCTTTATTGCCCACAAGGGGCTAAACATAGAGGGGACAAACAAGAACAGACAAATGGATTAAATTGATTACATTGACGCCTATGCATAACTGATACTTAATTTATTGACCCTGAAAGGATGAAAGGCATAGTCGACCTTGGCGGAATTTGAACTCAGAACACAACGGCAGACGAAATACCGCTAAGCATTTCGCCCGGCGTGCTAATGATTCTGCCAGCTTCTTACCACATAACAATCTCTGCCTTAGTTTCTTCTTTCGTTCTGTTTATGCCTGTTTCTCTCTCCCTCTTTCACTCATTCCCTCTCTCACTCTTTCTCTCATATCCTATGTCTTTTGTGTCTCTCTGTCTCTTTATTTTAGAGCCTGTATCTTTCTATTCCTCTCTAAAACATGTACACACTCTACCTCTGTTTCTCTTTCCACTCTCTTTCTCTTTCTCTCTTTCTCTCCACTCTCCCTCCTCTCACTCTCCCCTCTCCACTCTCCCTCCCTCTCCACTCTCCCTCCCTCTCCACTCTCTCTCCCTCTCCTCTCCACTCTCTCTCCCTCTCCACTCTCTCCCCCTCTCCACTCTCCCTCCCTCTCCATTCTCTCTCCCTCTCCACTCTCTCTCCCTCCCTCTCCCTCTCCACTCTCCCCTCTCCCTATTGTTTCTCTCTCTCTTCTCACACAATCTCTCTTCATCTCTTGCCCTTTTTAATAATTCCTGTGTCAAATTTTGAGTCTGTCCCTCTTTTTTCTTCCTTCACACACACACATACACACTCTATCTCACACACACACACACACTATTTATTCATTCTCTCTCATACACATTCTTTAACATGCAGTCTTTCTCTCTCACTCCCTCTCTCTCTCTCTCTCCTCTTTCTCTCACTCTCTCCCTGTCTCTATCTCTTATAATCTATCTTCCACACTGTCTATCTCTCTCACTCTTTCTCTCTCTCCCCCTTTTTCTCACACACACATACAAGCTTTCTGTCTGTCTCTCTCTCTATCTTTCACCCACACTCTCTTTCTCTTTCCCCCATCCCTTCCACATCACAGACCTCAGAGCTAAAATAAAACAGACCTGCTGAAGGTGCTAGGCAGTGGGACTGAACCTGAAGCCATCCAGTTTCAAAATGAACTCCTTAACTAGATAACAATACCCGCTTTGTCATATTTCAGTCAAAAAGGATGTAGGTAAGGAGGCTGAGGGGTAGATTTTTCCATGAGTTTCGTGAACTTTATTAAAACTTAATAAACAAAGAAGTGAGATGGAACTCCACTCATGCCCACCTCAAACAAAAACAAATTTTAAATATCGTTATAAGAAAAATTAATTAAAGATGTAATTGCATTCTCTATAAAACAGGCCTAAGAAAAATAGTTTTTCCTACTTTATACACACACACACATACACACACACATACACACACCCATATATACGTATGTATAAATATAAATATAAATATATATATATATATACACAGATATATGAATGCATACACATATATACATTATATATATATATATATATATTTATTTATTTATATGTATATATATATATATATATATATTTATTTATTTATATGTATATATATATATGTATATATATATTTATATATATATATATAGGTGCAGGAGTGGCTGTGTGATAAGTAGCTTGCTTACCAGCCACCTGGTTCCGGGTTCAGTCCCACTGCATGACACCTTGGGCAAGTGTCTTCTACTATAGCCTCAGGCCAACCAAAGCCTTGTGAGTGGATTTGGTAGACAGAAACTGAAAGAAGCCCATTGTATATATGTATAAGTATCGGTCTTAACAAAAAACAAAAAAAAAGAATACTGGAATCGATTCATTTGACTAAATATTCTCCCCACAGTGGTGCTCCAGCATGGCCACAGTTTAATGGCTGAAACGATTAGAAGATAAAAGCTATACAACAAAGCAAAAGAAATAATCTTGTAGGCTGTCAAGAAGATAGAAATGAATTTTTAAAATGTTTGGCTATGTGGTAAGAAACTTACTTCCCAACTACATGGTTCTAGGTTCAGTCCCACTGTGTGGCGCCTTGGACTAACCAAAGCCTTGTGAGTTGATTTAGTGGACAGATATTGAAAAAAACATGTCATATGGGTATGTGTGTGTGTGTGTGTGTCTGCATTTGTCCTTCATCACTTGACAACCGGTATTGGTGTGTTTACATCCCTGTAACTTGGTCAATAGCATAAGTACCAGCTTTAATAATAAAAAAATAAGTCCCGCGATCGATTCATTTGACTAAAAATTCTTCAAGGTGATGCCCCAGAATGGCCATAGCCTGATGACTGAAACAAGGGAAGCATAAAATATGATTCTTTGCTGCTTGGTTCCAAAGAACCACAGCCTTATTTCGTTCATTCCACCCTTCATTCTTTCATTCCCCCTCTCTCACATTTTCTTGCCTTCTCTTCTTGCTCACTTTCCCTCCTCTTTTCCCTTCACTGTGTCTTACCTCTCCTTATTTCTTCTGTTCCTCTGCCTCTACCTCTCTCTCTTGTCTCCCCACATGACTGGTGTTCAGCCAAGCCTGACCTTTCTTTCTTGGTTCGACTACCATCCATGCAACATCAATATTCCTCCCTGTGCCTGTTAAATCTTATGTCCCTGCCATAAGGTTTTACTTCCACACACGCCAGCTTAATTTAATTCGTCCTTAGTCGAAAGACACCTGTTGTTAAAGTCCTGTTATTTGTATTTGTGTAACTTTCTCCGTTTTTTTCTGTCCTTGTTTTTGTATACATTCGCTGCTTTCTTCCAAGGAATCTAATGCTCTTAGCTTAGTTTTTCCTTGGGGCTGGCCAGATTAGAGCAATCTCAAGTATAACCAGCCGAAATTGCAATGCTAATCTGGAACTTGACTGAGGACAGAAAACTCCGAATGTCTCATCCTTGTTTTCTTTGTATCATCTATCTGGATGTTTTGTTGTCCCTTTCTTGTGGAAGCACTCCGTCGGTTACGACGACAAGGGTTCTGGTTGATCCGAATCAACGGAACAGCCTGCTCGTAAAATTAACGTGTAAGTGGCTGAGCACTCCACAAACACGTGTACCCTTAACGTAGTTCTTGGGGATATTCAGCGTGACACAGAGAGTGACAAGGCCGGCCCTTTGAAATACAGGTACAACAGAAACAGGAAGTAAGAGTGAGAGAAAGTTGTGGTGAAAGAGTACAGCAGGGATCACCACCATCCCTGCCGGAGCCTCATGGAGCTTTAGGTGTTTTCGCTCAATAAACACTCACAACGCCCGGTCTGGGAATCGAAACCGCGATCCTACGACTGCGAGTCCGCTGCCCTAACCACTGGGCCATTGTGCCTCCACCCCTTTCTTGTATCACTTAACTGTCTGGATGTTTTGTGTTCTTATCCCATTTTATATATATATATATAAAAGAATGAGTAAATATTCAAAATGAATACTCGTAAAGATGTTATTATTGTAGCTATTATCAGCATCAAATCTGTATTATTGATAATAACAATAACGTTAGTGGCAGCAAGCGATATTGGCATTAAACAGCTATACAATGAATTCCTAATTATATTAGAGGGTGCAGGTGGCATGTAAAAAGCACCCCTACTACATTCTTGCAGTGGTTGGCATTAGGAAGGGCATCCAGCTGTAGAAACTTTGCCAGATTAGATCGGAGCCTGGTGCAGCCTTCTGACTTGCCAGTCCTCAGTCAAACCATCCAACCCATGCCAGCATGAAAAATGGACATTAGAGGAGGTTGATGATGATGGTACACAAAATACCAGCTTGCTAGAGAGTGGAAGTAAAAACCTCCAGCTTAACCACCAATCTTCGTGAAAATATGCAATGGATCAACAGAAATCAGGCAAATGAGTGGAATTTAACATATTTTCTTAGCTAAAAAGCTGTAGAATAAGATAACAGATTTACCTGGATCATGATTTTGAACTCTGGCTAGAGCTTCAATCCTCCTCAGCAGGTCTTATAATTCAAGTGCCCTCGCCAAAGCCCGCTAAAATTCACGGAAACAGATACTACATCAAAAATTAGATGCAGTATAATTACAATCAACTAATAAGGGTGAGAAAATTGGATACTAATTTAATAGTACCATCAATTTAACACCGGATACTAATTTAATAGTACCATCAATTTAACACCAAGTGGCTTAGTGCATGAAAACCCAGAATACAATAAATTTTATATGTAAATATAAGAGAGTGAGCGTTATTAATAATAATATGAATGATGATATTGGTAGCATTAGTGGTAATGACAATGATAATGATGCTAACATTAATGACATTTTGGAAATTATTAAGAATTAATATAATGTACTCTTGACTCTGTATATCTGCATTTAGGTATTAATATATGTATATTTTTCTACATTGTATTTATCACAATATCAAGTTGAAAAACTATAACATTGGATGTGGAACATATGTATGTTTATTGATTTATATTATTTATATTATTATGTATATGTATATTTATATGTATAGGAGTATGAGTATATGCACTCATATGTATATGTATATGTTTTATTATGGGTATGTACCCACACCTATATAAGTGTGTATGTAATCTGATTTGTATCACATAATCTCCGAAGAGGCCTTAGGATATTTTTGTAAATGTCTCATTTATAACTACATATTGACCTACCATAAATGGCTAATATAAGTAAAATGAGACATACTTATCTGCATGGCCGAAACAGCTGTAAGATGTAGTCTATATTTATATTTATATTTACTTATATTTATATTCTCTTATACATATTGTACTTATTGTATAACATTACTCCTTTATGTACACTGTTATGTTCTACATTATTATGTTTGACCTTAAAGTTTCTTATATGGTGATTTAATAAAGTATGTGATTGGGTATTATCTGGTAATTGATATTTGATTTGGATGTATTTCTCCAATTTCTTATTTTGTATATATATATATATATATATATATATAGGCACAGGAGTGGCTGTGTGGTAAGTAGCTTGCTTACTAACCACATGGTTCCGGGTTCAGTCCAACTGTGTGGCACCTTAGACAAGTATCTTCTGCTGTAACCTTTAACTGACCAAAGCCTTGTGAGTGGATTTGGTAGACGGAAACTCAAAGAAGCCCGTCGTATCTATATATGTGTGTGAGTGTGTGTGTGTGTGCGTGTGTTTGCACCTGTGTTTGTCCCTCCAACATCGCTTGACAACCAATGCTGGTGTGTTTACATCCCCATAACTTAGAGGTTCGGCAAAAGAGACTAATAGAATAAGTGCTAGACTTACAAAGAATAAGTCCTGGGGTTGATTTGCTCGACTAAAGATGGTGCTCCAGCATGGCCAAGGTTAAATGACTGAAATGACTAAAAAAAATATAATAATAT